>NC_133618.1:616688681-616978681 GCF_048593235.1 Sminthopsis crassicaudata | reverse complement strand
CAGAGAAAGAGAGAGAAAAAGCAAAAGAGAAAGAGAAGGAGAAGGAGAGGGAGAGGAAGGAGAGGGAGAGAGAGACAGAGAGGAGAAGCAGGTGATTTCTCTGGTCATCTGCTAATGCAGATCAATGTCTCCTTTTCCACTTAGGAGACCTTAGAAAGTTGCCTGAGAGACTTGGAAAGTTAAGGGTTTTAATAGACTTAGAATGAGTCAAAGGGGAATTTGAACCCAGCCCTTCCTGCCAGCAAGGCTGACTATCCCATTACTTCTTTTATGTCTCTTATAGAACAATAATATTCCATAACATTCATATACCACAATTTATTCAGCCACTCCCCAACTGATGGGCATCCACTCAGTTTCCAGTTTCTTGCCAATACAAAAGGGGCTGCCACAAACATTTTTGCACGTGTGGGCAAAAAAAAAATCTTCTTTAAGATATATTTTGGGAATATAAGCCCGGTAGAAACACTGCAGGGTCAAAGGGTATGGACAGTTTGATAACCTTTTGAGCATAGTTCCAAATTGCTGTCCAAAAAGGTTGGATCCATTCACAACTCCACCAACAATATATTAATGTCCCAATTTTTCCACATCCCCTCCAACATTCATCATTATCTTTTCCTGTCATTTTAGCCAAACTTCTTTTGTGTTTCAAGCGGCAAAAGCCCAAGTCCCATCTGTCCAATCAGCTTTTTAGGGTCTAAAAATGTATACTGTTACCTCTTAGAAGCTTTTGGAGCATCTAATGAGATAATAATAAGTACAGAGTTTTGTAGCCATAAAATATAATATGATTAACGATCCATTATTTTATTTTTTTTCTGAGGCAATTGGGGTTAAGTGACTTGCCCAGGGTCACACAGCTAGGAAATGTTAAGTGTCAGAGGTCAAATTTGAACTCAGGTCCTCCTGATTTCAGGGCTGGTGCTCTATCCACTGCGCCAACTAGCTGCCCCTGATCCATTATTTTAAATGACAGATTCTTGCTCTGCATGAGCCTTTCTTTAAAAAGAGGCACACCCTTTTGCTTAGTTAACCTCTGAAGTTCATGGCTGGCTCAACTTACAACAGTCTAACAAATCTTTGACAAAATGGTGCTGGCCACTGAAGAAATAGAGGACCAGAACACTTTTCATTGCAGATCCCTTTTTTAGGTAGTCAAATTGATTCTTTTAATCCATGGATTCTGAACATTTTTTGGTGTCTTGAACCCCTTTGGCAATTTGAGAAAGCCAATGGACTTAGAATAATGTTTTTAGTACATAAAATAAAATATGTATAATTAAAAAGAAAATAAATTATAGTGAAATAAAAATTTCAAAATGTTAAAAAAATTAAATTTCTGCACCCAAGGCTAAGATTTCATGTTTTTTGATAAAAAGAGTCAAGTCAGGGACAATATGGGACATTTTCACCCTATTTGCCATTTCACCCCTAACTATAGAACAAAAAAATGAGCACAAGTTGATAGACAAGAGAGCAAGAATGGCTCGGAAAGAGTTCCACAACTAGAAAATCAGCTCCATTCTTACTTCTTTCAGTTAATGTGGTAGCCGAAATAAAAAGCAGGATTATGTGGGTCTCTTGGGGGGAATTTAAAGAATCGTTATTAGATTCTCCTGAAACCATTTTTACACCAGCATTTTATTGACTTACCCAAGCTTTCCACCAGGCCATTGTCTTCAGTCCAATTCTCTTTCCCCTAATGAAGTAGAGGAGAAAAATACAAAATAGCATTATCTAGACTGTAACTATATTTTAGGATTCTGGCACATGTTTACAATACTTAGAAGGACCCATTCCACCCTCACCCTCACTCCTACCCTTTCCTTCAACCAACTTACCAGGAGAAAAAAAAAATAAATCTGTCTCAAAGGGATAAGTTTCTTTGGACTCTGCGGATACAACACAGTAATCGGCTAACCGGCTCTATTCCTGTCTGGGACAGGCAGCTTCTTTCTATACTTCTCCAGAGCCACACCCTTCAACCAGGCTGGGTCTGAGAAACATGCTCAGAAATGACTTCACCGGCAAATAATTATCCCAGTTTGAAAAACCCACAGCTCTAAATCAGGTGATCCAACAGAAGCTATTGGGAAATGTTTTTATTTAGAATGGAGCCTCAGAGAAGAAAGAGCAGGTTTTATCTACTTTTTGTAATATAGATCAAGAAAATGTCACTCAGTGAAGTGACCAGAATTCACCTGGGGTGGCTCTAAAACTACATTTTACTAGTTTGTCAATGAGGAATGAAAACAGGTCTTATAGACAAGGCAAATTGAATTATGAATTAACCAACACTAGTCAAGTGCCTACCATTTGTAGATATATCATATCGAGGAGGAATTCAAAAGAAACAGATTTGATCTCTTTTCCTCAGTTTGCAGTCTAATGGGGAAGGGTGGTGGTGAAGCCATATATGATCCATCAATCAACATTATTATGCACCTGAAATGACATGCAAACAGTGATAGCGATGTATTGATCAGTGCCAAAGAATAAATGGGTGATGTAGTGGAACAAATGCCAATGATGTTGGAATCCGAAGACTGTTTCAGCTCCTCCCCTTTCTGGTAGTGTGATTGTAGGTAAGTGATTCAACAATTCTGAGGCTCAGATTTATTATCTACAGGATGGGAATAATATTCTTTGCTCTGTTGAACTCATTGAGTTGTTTTAAAGATCAAAGAAGTTAATACATAACCATGTGGATTGTCATTGGCTAGTTGCTTAGGAATGGGATATTCTAGGTATTTTGATTTTCTAGTCAATGAAGATTTAGCAACATTCCTGTCTTTCCCCAATCCATATTTCAACCAACTCTTGTTGCAAGACCACACCCTCTACGGGGAATTTAGGGGTCTGGATTATGGTTTCTGGTCTTGATTCCAGAGATAAGTTTGTGTTCAGAGTTTTTAGGCTTTCTCTCCACCCATGGAATTTTTGTACAGCCCTTTCTTGTGCCTTGAGGACAAATAAAGAAGGGAATCTGATACTTCTCTTCCCATGCATGAAAGTAGCTTATTTTGGGGGGGCTGGTGACAGGAAGATCATTAGACAGACCACAGGGCAGATTTCCAGCCTTTTCTGGTCTAGTGGTCTTTGTCCTTAGCAGCCTTCCCAGCTCAATTTCTGTTTGAATAGGAAAGAAGATAGGTAGATAAAAGCACTTAAGTGTTACTCTGTGCCAGATACCGAGCTAAGAGCCCAGTAGTACAAATACAAACGACTGAGATGGTCACTATGTACAAGGTCTAATAAGGAAAGGCAGTTCATAAAGAGAAGATGGAAAAGAGGGTGGGGATGAGTGTAGCAATGGCCCCAAACAGGGTGGAGCACTAGCCCTAGGTGAGAAAAAATTAAAAAGGCTAGAACTTGTCAGTCAGAACCCAATATCCAGGAAAGGAAGTCTAAAGTTATTGGAATAAGACTCTAGAAATTAGAGAAATTCCTAGAATTTAGGAAATTAGGTCTTCATATTTATCATCTAGGAAGCCTATTTACTGGAGAAGGGAGATTTGGAGATGGTCTGTGGATGATATGGAAATCCCTTTAGAGTATTATATTAGAGCTAGAAAGTGATCTAGTGGATAGAGTTCTGGAACTGGTCAGGAAGACTCATCTTTGTAAGTTCAAAGCTGGCCTCAGATACTTACCATCTGTGAGATCCTATGCCAGTCAATTAATTCTGTGTGCCTCAGTTTCCTCATCTGTAAAATGAACTGGAGAAGGAAATTGCAAACTAGTCTAGTCTTGGTCAAGAAAACCCCAATAGGGTCATAAAGAGTGAGACATGGTTGAAAGAGACTGAATAGCAATAAAAAATTAGAAGGAACTTTAGATTCAATTCTACAGAAGAGTAAATGAAAATCAGAGGAAGACTTTTTCAGCTCATAAAACCGGAGCTTTCTTGAGTGGTTTGGGTCTTTTATATTTGTTAAGATCTGGAGTAAGTACCTTTCTGGAGGTCTCTTGCCTGAGAGACTAAATCTGTGGACTTGGAATCCAGTCAGATTGATTTCCTCAATAATGGCAAAAATCCTTCAAGAACAGTCTTAAACAACTTTGACTTAATTCCTTCCCCCAGACTCCCCACTTTCCCATATGAATCTGTTGTTATTTGTTAATTAGTGAAGACCCTAATACTAAGGCATTCACTCACACTGACCCCTATGAGCTCTCTCTTGGCAACTACTAAGTACCACAAGACATTCTGGGAACAGATTTTTTCCCCCAATTCAATTCAATAGGCATTTATTAAGTACCAAGCTATAGGCCTGGCATCCCAAGTAGCCTGGGTAGTGACTCAGCAGCATTTATTTGCCCAGAAGAATAATCATTAATACTAATGAGGTCTTTTGCCCTTCAAGCTTCATCAAATGAGAAAATCCCTTTTTCTTTCTAGGAGGGAAGGATGACTTTACCTAGGGATCTGACATCTACTGTGACTGACATCCTGTTTTTCTAAACAGAATTCTGAAATATAAAACTCCTCAATTTGCATTTAGCCTATTTGGGCTCCATTTAATTCAGCTGATTTCTTATTGATGGCTTTAAGATTAGACAGGAAGTTATGACCTAACAAAGTTTTTAATAAAACTTTCCTTCTTTGCTGTGTCAGATCTGAAAAATCAATATTTCTTTTTTTTCTATACATGAAAACAAATGTTTGCAGGCCAAACCTAATTAATGTTCATTGCTTGGTGCTTTATTTCTTTTATTTCACAGAGACTAGAATGACAATGGATAGTATGTTGGACTTGAAGTCAGGAAAACTTGGATTCAAATCTTGATTCATACGAGCTGTGTGAAATAGGAATTTCTAAGCCTCCTGGAAATTTCTTCAGTGTAAATGAGAAATTCTTTATCTTTACATAATATTGTAAACCTTCCCTTCAGCTTGTCTAATTTATAATATTTGCAAGATTATCACATTCCTGGCTAGCATTTCTTTGTGGAATTTATCACCATGACTCAGAATTACATTCCAGGATACCTGAACACACAAAAATAGCATTTCCATTTGGCAGAAAAGACTTTGGACCAAGGGAATAATTTCTGAATTTGCTGATATATGACACTGTCATTGAGACCTCAAAGGTGACTGTTGTTAGGAATTCAGTGCTTTTATAGCCCTTGATTTGGGAAACAAGGTTGTTTCTGAGTGGTCTTTCAGAGACGCTTGCCATGTGCTCATTAACACTTTCCAATGCCTAAGAAAGCCTGTCATTTTTTTTTCTTTTTACTCTTCCCCAAAATTTCACAGCTCTATTATTTAAAGAAACTTCATTTGCTCCCAAAAAATTAAAACTGTGCCACATAAAACATACATCTGGCAAATCCATTTTTTGGAAATATGCTGGATATACTTCCTTGTACTTACCATGCTAACTATTCTGTTGACATAGTCTTGGCTCTCTCATTTCTTGTGATGCAGGTTTAAAAAGTACTGGATTTAAAATCAGAGGAACTGGATTCAGATCCAGATTCTGACATTTAACATATGTGACTTTAGGCAAGTGGCCCTCCATTCTTAGTTTCTCATATGCAAAAATTGTATAATTTATGCAATAACAACAATATAGATAAAAAATGCCTTAGAACTCTAAAAGTGATAAAACATGGCTCTAAAGAATGAAGATGAACCGTGTCTCTTGCCTCTAGACAGAGAGAGATGATGAACTCAAAATGCAGAAAAAAACATTCATTATCAGATATGCCTAACAGGAGAATTAGTTTTGTTGGATTCTGTTCTTATGTGTGGGGAACTGTATTTTTCAGGTTTGCTTTTTTATTTATTTAATCGGGAGTAATGGGAAGTCAGATTTATTTTACTTTAAAGTATTTTATTTTCTCTAATTACATGTAAAGATAGTCTTTAACATTTATTTTTGTAAGATGTTGAGTTCCAAATTTTTCTCTCCCTCTCTCCCTTACCTCCTCTCTCCCCAAGACAGCAAGTAATCTGATATGTTATACATGTACAATGATTTTTTATTTTTTTTTTATTATAGCTTTTTATTGTCAGAACTTATAGATGGGCAATTTTTCAACATTGACCCTTGAAATCACTTCTATCCCAACTTTTCCCTTCTTTCCCTCCACCTCCTTCCCTAGGCAGTCTCATACATAGTAAATATATGTACAATGATTTTAAACAAATCCTATTTCCATATTAGCCATGTTGTGAAAGAAAAATCAGAACAAAATGGAAAAAAAAACAATAAAAAAGTGAAAATAATATGCTCTGATCTTCATTCAGTCTCTTCTGAATGAGGATGGCATTTTCCATCTCAAGTTTCTTGGAATTGTTTTAGATCACCATACTGCTGAGAACAGCTAAGTCTATCAGAGCTGATCACCACACAGTCTTGCTGTTACTGTGTACAGTGTTCTTCTGATTCTACTCATTTTACTCAATATCAGTTCATGTAAGTCTTTCCAGGTTTTTCTGAAATCAGTCTGCTCATAGATCAATAGTATTCCATTACATTAATATATTATATTTTACTCAGCCACTCCTCAATTAATGTGCATCCATTCAATTTCTAGTTCCTTGTCACTATGAAAAAAACTGCTGTAAATATTTTTGCACATGTGGGTCCTTTCCCCTCTTTTATGATCTCTTTGGAATAAGACTATAGACTCAGTAGTGATGCTGATAGATCAAAGGATAGTCAGTTTTTATAGCCGTTTGAGCATAGTTTCAAATTGGGAGAAATTAATTTTAAAAATACTTGTGAATTTAAAAAATAAGAATAACGCATTTAAAATGATATGTAAAATGAGAGGATGAACTGGTTGGCTTCCACAGTCCCTTCAAATTCTGAATCTATGAACTAATAGTAATTTATGATGACAATCCACAATCAAATTTGTGTATTTGAAGGGAAACTCTCCTATTAATAATTTTAACTTAGTTGACTCAATTTTTCTTGGTCAGTAACATCATGGCATAATTGAATTGCAATGGAAATACTCACTTTAATTTCTGAAATTATCATGGCTTAAATTTTGTTGCTTAACAAATCAATAGATTTATTTTGTAGTTCATTGGACTCATTTGTAGTTATTTTGGACTTGTATTAGACAAATAGCTTTCAGAACCAAAGTTGTGCTTTGAAATTATTCCCTTCATGCTTTGTTAGGCTTGTGAAGTAGCTTATATAATACCCACAAAGAGTTCAATATGCTGGTTTCAGATTATTTTCTGCACAAAAAAATGAATGGCCTCAGAAATACCTTTGAGACTTTTGTATAATTTTTACTTCACTATGATGAGTGATTATTTGAACAGTAGCATCAAGGCAATATTTCTTTTCTTTTCTTTTTCTTTTTCTTTTTTTGATTTTTATTCCTCCATCCAAAAAAATCATACACTGAATACTAATGGTATATTCAGGCATAGATACAAGTTTTAGAATATGAATATTCTTTGATGAGTATGATCATATACTATTTTGTCTTACAAAGAGAACTTGAGGAGAACAAAATAAAGATTTATTCAATTTACAATATGTCAATCTCAGTTTGCTATATTTCCATTGGAAAATTGCCTGATAAACCAATAGCTTGTAAATAACTCCCAATATAGCTGGCTTTGAATTGGCCATATTTATTCTGCCCATGCTACACAATAATAATTTATAAGACTCTTTTAAGGTTTGCAAAGCACTTTATATATGTCATCTCATTTAATCCTCACAACCACCTGGGGGTGTAGGTGCTATTATTATTATCCCCCTTTTTACAAATAAGGAAATTTAGTCTGATATAGGTTATGTAATTTGCTCATGGTTGAATAACTAAAAAGTGCTTGAAATAGGATTCAAAATCAGGTCTTCCTCACTCTAGGTCCAATGTTCTCTCTTCTTCATCACCTGGATGGCTCTAACTAGGAACTGTAAAATGCAAAAAGGAGAAGAGAGGGTATTCTAATATGTTCTCCAGGAATGGGGGAAAATATGAGCAAAACCATGAAGATGGAAGTTACATATGGGGAAGAGAAGAAAGTGAATCAGATTTGCTTGAATATAGAGTTATGAAGGGGATAATAGCTAATAAACTTGGAAAGATAGGTTGAAGCTATGTTTTAATGGCTTTAAATACAGAAAGCTTTGTAGTCTATCTTAGATGCAATAAGGAGTTCCTGGGCCTTTTTGATCATGATCCCATGGTCACAACTGTCTTTTGGGAATATCACTTTGATGACTGTATGGACAATGGAATGGGATTTGATGCATTGAGTCTTAAGGTAGACCAACTAAGTAAGAGGTTATTTCACTAGGCAAAAGGGCCTGAAGTAGAGTGATGGAGAGAAGGGAACAGATATGAGAAATATTGTTGAGATACAATCAACAAGATTTGGAAACAGACTGTTTATGGTGGGAGGGGCATGGGATGGCAGAATGAATGAAGAGCAGAGGATGTTTGGATCTGAGGAGCTGGAAGGATGATGGTATCCTGGACATAAATGGGAAGTTAAGAAGATGGATGTAGTTTGGGGAAAAAATGATGAATTAATGTGATTTTTAGAATTAAATTCTGGGCTGTCAGCTATCAATTAAGATATTATCTTTGATTCTTGACATTTAAATGAATTTCAGTTGCATCTGTGTTATAAGTAGTTTTTTCATAGTTTTTATCAACCATTAAAATCTGTGTATAGCAATCTATTCCACAGAGGGAACAGGATGATGACTTTTCACTGGGGCTTAGCTATTTTGTCCCTGTGCTTCAACAACTTTGTTTTCAGTTTCATCTTTTGTTTACATTTATCCCTGAAAATAATTTAAATGTACCAAAAACAATAATAATAGTTAGATATAATAATATAGTTAGATATTTGTTTAATTATTTGGGCAATAGAGGCTAATGCTGTTTTTCTTCACTTGGATTGCAAATAATTAAAAGTGCCATGATTTGGAGGGAATACAATTTACCCCAACTATTTTTTTCTTAGCTCTCATTGAAATTTGGAAAGATGCCGTATCTGCAAGGGTTCAGTGCATATTCAGAGCACTATTATATGAAGCACGGCTTTGCATGGTTCATTGGAGTCCCATTGAATTCTTCTATGTCTAGATATTCTCACAATGAGAGAGTGTAGTTGAGCTTTTGGAGTAGGAAAGTAGGAGCTCCTGTCATTTGCTTTAATGAGGATACCAAAACTTTTGCTTTAACTCTATACCTATTTAGGAGATGGAAAACTATCAGTCCTTACTATTTGACTTGTCCTAAGTCCTTCAGGTTTTACCATCTGTCCTGCCTTACTATTTGACTTGTCCTAAGTCCTTCAGGTTTTACCATCTGTCCTGCCTTTATTCTTCTTCCTCTTTTTCTTCTTCCTCTTCCTCCTCTTTTTCTTCCTCCTCTTTTTCCTCTTCCTCCTCTTTTTCCTCCCTCTCCTCTTCCTACTCTTTCTCTTTTTTCTTGTTCCCTTCTCTTCCTAAGTGGATATAGTGAAATTATACCTCCAGAAGGACCAGACCCATTTATTTTGTATATTGTGTCTCTTCAATTACAGTGTGAGCTCCTTGAGAGTAGAAACCATCTTGCCTTTTTTACTTGCATCCTAAGCATTTAGCAGTACTTGGTGCATAATAAATCCTTAATATCAGTTTTTCTCTTCTTTTTATTTATTCTGAGACTGCCTAAGGACTATCTTCAAAAGCAAAGTAGATTGTAGGCTTTTGAACTTGTCTTCCCAAACCAGCCCTTCTATCATGCTTGTGGAACTAAATATATGGATGTGGAAGAACAGCAGGAGAGCCACTTCAGGCCTTGTTCCCCCAGAGAAAGGCAGTCTTGGGGAGATTAACCCGAATGGCTTTGTCTGCATGTCTGGCTCAGTTTTTTGTGTGTATCCCTGGGAAAGACTTGTGCTTTGAGCTTTATTGTATGAGGCTTGTGTGGTATCAGGCAAAAAAGGTCTAGGAAATGATGACTGTAATAGGACAGAGCTAACTACTTTCTGACTCACACCTCCTGGGCCCTTCTCCATTTTCCTGGGTGTGTTTGTTTTGGGGAGAAAAGAGCTCACAGCTAATGAATGCTAGTGCCTGGAGCTTCATTTGCCTAACTAGTTACATCCCTTATCAAATTGTTTAATTGGTTGACCTATTTCTCTAGATTTTTCACCTCTATCTCTTCACTAGCTTTATCTCCTCCATGAATTAATTTTCTCAAGTTATAGCAGATTCAGAAGCTTAATATTTATCTCTTCCTCCCTCTCTCTCTGTCTTTCTGTTTCTGTCTCTGTCTGTCTCTCCCCTCCTCCTCCTTCTCTTTCTCCCCTTATCTTCCTCCTCTCTCTCTCTCTCTCTCTCTCTCTCTCTCTCTCTCTCTCTCTCTCTCTCTCTCTCTCTCTCTCTCTCTCCCTCTCCCTCACCCCCCCTCTCTCTTTCTCCCCTTATCTTCCTCCTCTCTCTCTCTTTTTCCCCTTATCTTCCTCCTCTCTCTCTCTCTTTCTCCCCTTATCTTCCTCCTCTCTCTCTCTTTTTCCCCTTATCTTCCTCCTCTCTCTCTCTTTCTCCCCTTATCTTCCTCCTCTCTCTCTTTTTCCCCTTATCTTCCTCTTCTCTCTCTCTCTTTCTCCCCTTATCTTCCTCCTCTCTCTCTCTTTTCCCCCTTATCTTCCTCCTCTCTCTCTCTTTCTCCCCTTATCTTCCTCCTCTCTCTCTCTTTTTCCCCTTATCTTCCTCCTCTCTCTCTCTCTTTCTCCCCTTATCTTCCTCCTCTCTCTCTCTTTTCCCCCTTATCTTCCTCCTCTCTCTCTCTTTCTCCCCTTATCTTCCTCCTCTCTCTCTCTCTCTCTCTCTCTCTCTCTCTCTCTCTCTCTCTCTCTCTCTCTCTCTCTCTCCCTCTCCCTCACCCCCCCCTCTCTCTCCCCTCTCTCCCTAGATGCATAATTAAGAATTAATGCTTCTCTGTCTCCTTCTCCTCTATCTTTTTCTCCTCCATCTTCTTTTTCTTCCTCCTCCTCTTCTTCTTCTTGTTCTTCTTTTTCCTCTTTCCCCTTCTCCTCCTTTTTTCTTTCTCTTTCTCCTCCTCTCCTGCTCCTTTCTTCCTTCTTCTCTTCTTTTCCCATCCTGGCTACATGATAGCATATCTCAAGGACAGACCTGGGATTAGTGGTGTACAGAATACCAAAGGTAGGAGCAGAAAAATGTTGCATTGTGCAAGGTGTCCCATAATGTTGATGCAGTTTCATCTCCACATTATGGTAGAGGAAAGAGTTCTGGTGAGCTGGGACAAATTCCTGACTTACTACTGATTCATTCTCTGTATCTAGAAATCTTTGATCTTTCCTGAGGTGAAAGGGGACTTCTTATCTGCCTCTCTCGGTATTATACTTAAAGTGCTTTGAATGCCCTGATAACAAACTCCAAACCCTACTTTGCCACAAATTTCAGGGCCTGCATTGTTTCTTCACACAAGAGTTTACATGTGAACTTTCTCAACATAACCTATTTTTAAGTCAGTTCTTTGTAACTGAACATTTCCTTTCCTAAAGAATGTCATTCCCAGACTTGTTCACAAAAATGCATTTACAACAGAGCTATAGGGGTTCACCTGTGTTGTCACTAATATAGGAACTTCCCAAACAATACTCATTGGCACCTTTACAATGAATAGTCATAGATTGTTGCTGGGGACATTGAGAGGCTGAAACTTGCTTATGATCATAGACGTTATGTGTCTGACCATATTAGACCCATATCACAATCATTTCTGACTTTGAGGTTGGCTTTCTACTAAGTCATACTATTTCTGTTTTAAGTACAATACAGAGGAAATACTATACATACACATATACTATATATATTTTCAATTAAAAATGGAAGCAAACTATACAATTGCAAAACTAGCAATTAGAGAAAGATAATCTAATTTAACTCTTATGGAAAAGAGGCAGAATAACAGAAACTTTGCTTGAGAGTAGATATTCTTTAATTCATTATAATTATATTATTATATTTTATTTGACTGGGATAACTAGGTGGTACAGTTGATAGAATGTTGGTCCTGGAGTCAGGAAGATCTGAGTTCAGATCTAGTTTGGGATGCTTCCTAAATATGTGACCCTCTTGACCTCTGTGTACCTCAGTTTCCTCTTCTGTAATTTGAGAATAATAGCACCTACTTCTTAAGATTATGATGAAGATCAAAGGAATTAATATTTGTAAAGTACTTTGCCAGTCTTAAAGCACTATGTTAATGTTAGTTATAATGATCCTTATTAATTTTATTACTTTAATCCCCAAGACTTAATAGCATGAAGCATATAATAGATGCTGAACTGAACTGCAATCAGGAGAACTGGGCACCAATTCTATGGCAAGACATTTCACATTTCTAAGATCCATTTTCCATATCTGTAGGATAAGGACAATGATATTTGTACTAACTACCTGCTAGGATTGATAGAAGGAAAGCATTTTTTAAAAGTCAAAGTGCGGTGTAAATGTGAGTTGCTATTTTTACTACCACTACTACTATCCTCACCATCACTACCACCATCACTGCCACCATCACTATTATTATTACTACTACTACTATTACTACTGCTACTACTACTCTACTACTACTAGTACTATTACTATTGCTGCTACCATTGCTACTACTATTATTACTACTACTACTACTCTACTACTACTACTACTACTACTACTACTCTACTACTACTACTATTATTATTACTACTACTCTACTACTACTATTACTATTCTACTACTAGTATTACTACTACTACTCTACTACTACTATTATTACTACTACTCTACTACTATTATTACTACTATCACTACTGCTACTACTACTCTACTATTACTACTACTACTCTACTACTACTAGTACTATTACTATTGCTGTTACTATTACAACTGTTACTACTACTACTACTACTACTACTACTACTACTACTCTACCATTACTACTATTACTACTACTACTATTATTACAATTATTGCTACTATTGCTACTACTACTATTACTACTACTACTCTACTACTACTACTATTATTACTACTACTACTATTACTACTCTGTTAACTCTTGTCCTTAGAAGTGACTTCCCTTCCTGCAGAGAGCCCCGTCAGGCCTGATGTAATGCAGAGACCTTCTTCTATCTCTGGGTGTCCTCTCTTTTATTCTCCCAGAGAATGGGCGTGGGCTAATGCAAGGGCTTCTGGGAAGAACCACTTCAGCCAATGAGCTTGCTCCTTCTATCAAGTCAACCTGAGTTCTCACCTTGTAATTGTCCAACCTGAATTCTCACCTTGTCACTATCCAGACAACCTGAGTTCTCACCTAGTAATCCTAACACTACTCTACTACTATTATTATTACTACTATCACTACTACTACTACTACTACTACTACTACTACTACTACTACTACTACTACTACTACTACAGAAACTGAGCTGAGAGTGGTAAAGTGCTCAGGGGCACATTAGCTGCTAGTAGTATCCCAGTCTCTTGACTCTAGGATAGCCCAGTACCATTTCCACTATATTCTGCTGCCTTTCCTACTAAAACTAACATACTAGCATTAAATTACCTTTGCTGTTATGCTAGGAGCATACCAAGAGAACTTACACAGATCTTTCACCCACATTTAGGTTTTTACAGTCTGAGAGAGGATGTTGATGCAGTCAAGTATGTGTGTAGGGTATAGAGTATAAAAACATGAATGCAATGTGCAGATAAACTTTTCTTTGTACCATATAAGACAAGGGCAGAGCTGGAGAGATGAGGTGTGGGCATCCCATGTGAGGGGTGGGTAGACTTAAGGGAAGCTCATCTCTGATGAATCTAGAAATCTTGAGAATTTAAATCTCTATAAATTTTTAAATCTTTATAAATAATGGGAGAAAGGGCAAAGCCTGGAAAAATGATCAAAAGGGGTGGGAAAAGAACACCGTGACCTCAATTCTTGGCCTAAGGGACTACCATGATTTAAACTGAGGTCTTTCCTCACTCCAGATCCTGTCTTCTTCCTACTACTTACCTTTGTCTTAGTTTTGTGAACCTTAAAGCATATAAAGGTCAGTTATTATTATCAGGATTTTTTCTTCTTGTGTTGAGCAAAATCTGCAAAATCCCCAACCAAACCCAAACAGACTCCCTTGCCTGAGTCTTTATCAACTCAGTCCAAAAAGAGTGCTTAAAATTAGGGCAGAGAAGAGACAACCCAGTTGTTGGTTTTTGCCAAGTGGATCCACCCACTTGTACGAAACCCTGAGAAAAGTTGCCCAGTCTCCTTGCTTAATCCTTCTCTGTTCTCCTATTGAATCCTGGATTCTTACTCCTTGATTAAGATCTTCTTGGAGTCTGCTTCTGAATGTGCCTTTTTTTTTTTTTTTTTTTTTTTTTTTTTTTTTTTTTGCTCAGCCTAAATATCTGGACATGGATCCCACTTTGTCTTTGCTCCTGGTCTATTCTTTTTAGTTGGTTTATTTATTTTTTTTTTTTACAGAGACTGATTTAATGGTCTGCTTATTTTTGCTTGCACATTCCATGCCCATTGATTTTGTTAACAGAGATTGTTCATATCCTGCTAGAGATTATCTGACATTTCTACTCGAAATGAATCACAGAATTCCCTACTCCTTTTACCTAGCCAACCAAGATAACCTTGTGCTTCGTATGTCAACAATAGCAGAAAACTGTCAGATTGTATCAAGTAAATGGCACATACCAAGATTTTTCTTGAAAACAAGAACTTACACAATTATCAAAATTTAACGATAAAATATTCCCTTGTTGAGGTTGGGAAAGAGGACCTAAAAAGTGTGGGGTCACAGACCGATGTCGCAAAGTGTCTCAAAAGAATTTGTAGGCTTGAACCCATTTTCTAGTCAAGGGGCAAAGTTTTATTGTAATTATAAGTCCATTACAAGTGGATTAAATTCCAAGAGAATTTAGGGAGGGATCCAAGAGAATGGGATAGATTTATACAAAATTGGATCAGAGCTTCATTATTTGCTCATTTTATGGCTTTCAGGTAAGTTTGAGGTAGTCTCAGGAACTTGGTCATTACTGACCAACAGATTTGTAGGACATTGTAAGACTCTGAAATCATTGACAGATTGTTAACACAAGATCAGAGGGCTTCAGGATCATTGATATATCTTCCCTAAAATCTAAGGGGAGAAATATTACATTTTACAATTACTGACAGACCAGAGCACTTACATTCCTAGGCCAGAGGACTTTTTTACAATCATTGACAAACAAGAGCAGTCTTAGGTCAAAAGGGCTTCAGAGTCACTGCTGTCTTCCCTACATCTCCCCTACTATTTCAGGCACATTTTGGTTTAAATGTGTGTGGTAGGGAGAAAAGATCCCTGGTTCTGATTTCAATCAATCAGTGACAAGGAAGGAAACACCCATTTATTAAGCACCTATTATGTGCTAAGAATTTGCTGAAGGTCAGAAAGCCTCATAAGCTGCAGAGCTGATCTGTGGATCCAGGCCCTCTAACTCCAAATTTATCTCTTTTTTTCATTACATAGTGTCCTTAGGGAAAGAGAGGCGAATTCAGGAAGTAGCATTTCTGTTGGTAACTATGATCTGTTTACATGGGCATTAAGTGTTTCATCAGTTAATGTCCTCCTAGAGCCGGAGAGTCCAAACATTCAAGATGCCTAATATCCATGAGAGGATCCCAGTGATCATTTAGTGTAATTCATACTGTGAGACTCCCAGAAGCCCCCCCACCCTGATTCCATTTTGAGACAGCTGTACTTGTTAGGAAACTTTTGGGGACATCAAGCCTAAATCTGTTCCTTTGAAATCTCCACTCTTTCTCCTGGCTCTTCTATTTGGACTCAAAGAGAGCAAGTAGAATCCCTCTACAAGCAGCAGACTGTCAAATATTTGAGAAGCTATCATATCCCACCTTGAATTTTCTTTTAGGGTAAATATCCCCAATTCCCTCCACCAATCCTATAGCAAGAAATCATTCTGGTTGCTCTACTCTTGGTAAACAATGTCATTTCTAAAATTATTGTGTCCAGAACTAATCAAAATATTCAAGATATGACTGGGTTAGAGTACAGTGGGAATAGTTACTCATTCTTGACAATAATGCCTCTTTTATATAGCCCAAGCTTAAAGTACTTTTGTTTTTTAGCTGCCTTGTCATAAATCTTTAAGCCACTTAGCTGCTGTCTGCCTCAGTTTTCTCATCTGGATAATAATACCTTTTCCAGGGCTGTTGTGAGGATCAAATGAGATTTTTTTTAAAAAATAAAGCACTTAGTATGGTGTCTGGCACATAGTATTTGCTTCATAAATGCTTGTTTCCTTTCTCTAGATTACACTACAACTCAGAATGAAATCAAAGACAATTCTACAATACTCCTCCTCCTGGTTCAGGGGGCTACTAGCACTTTTTCAATTAAGTTCTTGAACATCATCTGGCCACAGATGACATAAATTCAAGGTCTTTGGCTATTCATTCATATATCTATTGTGAGATCCATTTAGGTGATAATGGAAAGAGGTCTGGATCTCAGAGTCAGGACAAATCCTTTGACCTCTTCAAATTTCAGTTTATTTATTTGTAGAATGGAGATAATAGTAGCTCTTATCTCCTAGGGCTATTGTAAGGATAAAATGAGATAACATATAAAGTACTATAGTTGGTTATTCACTTGTGTTCCAATCTTTGTGCTCCCATTTGAGTTTTATTTTGGCAAAGATATTAAAGTGGTTTGCTATTTTCTTCTTCAGTTCATTTTACAAATGAGGAAACTGAGGCAAAAAAAACAGGATAAGGTAACTTGTCCAGGGTCACATAGCTAGTCAGTGTAAGAGGCTATATTTGAACTTGGATTTTCTTGACTTCAGACCTAGTACTCCATCCACTTAGCCATCTAGCTACCAAAGTATTATAGAAATGACACTTAGTATCATCCATTCCACAATTGCCTTGTTCTCTCATTCACAAGAAAAATGAAGGATATCTCTGCTTGTTGATACAAGTGGGATTCTGAGATTTTCCTGTCTGCAGGTGAGCTCCTTTCCCACATGGTTCTACTCTACTTATTCTTTTGGTGGCAGCCTCCTACCTAACCTTGATATGTCCGGAGGTTCTGTCATCCCTCACTAACTTAACACTAACCTAACAAGGTGTTAGAATCATTCCTCTCATAGGGACTTGTGCCCTATAGATTTCTCCCCCTCCCCCAAGTTCTATCCCCTCTCCCACCCAATGATTGCTTCAGATGTCAGATTTGCTGATTTTGACTCAGTTAATTTCCTTGTGCCATTTTGTGTTAGAATCACAGGGAAAAGGAGGGAAGAAGTTTCAGACTTTTTATTTGGCCTACTGCTGTTCTGTCTTCCTAGAATAGGAGTTCTTAATCTGGAGTCCATAAATGTTAAAAAAAAATGGATGATCATAAGTCAATTAAATTGGTTTCCTTTGTAATTTTATGCATTTTATTTCATGCATTTAAATATATATATATATTTTTTTTTTCTGAGAAGTGATCACATGCCTTACCAGACTGCCAAAGGGGTTCATGACATAAAAAATATTAGGATCTTCTGTCTTAAAGGGAATACAGTAACTTTGTCCTTTGGTCCATGATAAGTCTGTGATCAAATAGATTTGATGACTTACTATGCCCTTTAAGTAGCAAATCCTTTTCAGAACAAAAGAGACCTGATCTGTCCCACTGGAAGCTAGTTCTTTGGTCCAGTTATGTGACTGATGATTTTTATCCTGAAACCTTAAAGTAGGCAAGCATCTGGTATATAATCACATAGTAGTTAGTTTACTCCTGGCTACACTAAATACCTTGCCAGAAGGCTGCCAACAGTTGCCTGAATGTGGAACTATCTTACAGAAGCCCCCAGCTTAGGCCCTTCTTCCCTGTTCTATTGTTTTATAATCTGTTGTTAACTTTTCCTTTAAGTAAAGTTAGTTTTTCTTAAGCTGAGTCCACCTCCCAGTACAGTATGGTCTGTGTCTGACTAATCCTCAAACACTGACAAAGTAATTAGAATTTGCCCTGGGCATCCAGTTATATCAAGCTTGTCTCCCACCTGACTCTTTTCTCTGTCTGTCTCTTTCTATCTCTGTCTCTCTGTCTCTCGGTCTGTTCCTGTTTATCTGTCTCTCTTTGTATCTCTCATATGCCTCTGTTTCTGCTTCCCTCTCCTGCATTCTCCTTTTCTCTTTCTCCATCTGTTTCTGTCTTTCTTACTCTGTCTCCATCTCTCTTTCTTCCTCTCTCTCCTCTCTGTCTGTTAATCTGTCTGTCTCCTCCTGTGTCTCCTTTTGTCTCTGTCTGTCTGTTGGCCTCTGTCTCTGTTTGTCTCTCTTCTTCCTTTGTTTCTGCTTCTCTCTCCTGAATTCTCCTTCTCTCTCTCCAATTCTGTTTTTTCTCTCTGTCTTCCATCTCTCTTTCTTCCTCCTTCTCCTGCTCCCTTTTTCCCACTGCCTCCCTATCTCTTTTTCCTTCTCTCCCTCCTCCTCTCTCTGTCTGTCTCTTTATCTCTATTTCTTTTTGTCTCTCTCTTTTTATTTTTCGTCTGTCTCTGTTTCTGCTTCTTTGTCTTGAATTATCCTTTTCTCTCTCTCCATCTCCATTTCTCTCTGTCTTCATCTTTCTTTCATCCTTCCTCTCCTTCTCTTTCTTCTCTCTATCTCTTCTGTTCTTTTCTTTTCTCTCTCCACTTTGTATATCTGTCTTTCTCTTTATTCATACTTTTTACTTTTAAATCAAATTAATTTTCACATATCCTTTTGTCCTCATCTGAGAACAAATATTTCAAAAAGCAAAAAACAAAAAAACCAGTTTGGTAAAACTCATTAAGGCACAAATGGAGCCTGAAAGTATGAGAAATGCTTCACACCTATAATCTCCTGCTTCTACAGAGAATAAAAGAACCAATTTTTTCTCCTTTGTTTTCTGGAGCCCAGTTCAGTCATTATAATTATATTATGTTCAGCTTTGATCATTTCATTCTTTCTGTTCACATGTTTTGTTGTTGTTATTGAGAGTGTTTTTCCTAGTCCTGTTCATTTATCTTTGCATCATTTCATAGATGTATCACAAAACTCACCTTCCAAATGATCTCAAAATGTATTAGACAAAGATTCTCACTTCTCTTGCCCATGCTGACCAGAGAGCCCAGAGCTTCTTTTCCTCAGCAGTCATCTAACCTGTTATCTCTCTTGCCCAGTATGATAGTGATAACAATCCCCATTCCTCTGCCCATTATCCACAGGATTCTTTTGCTACTGTGTATTCCTCATTAGACCCCTGCCTTCCTTGTCTGCAATACCTCCTTCTGCTTGTTTCCCATGATACATTTCTTCAGGGAGCTGGAGTTAGTATATGAATTTTATGATTTGAGCAGTATTTTTAGGAGACCAGCTATACTTTCTCCCTTAGTGACTGCAACAACTAGGACCAGGAGCTGCTGTGCCTGGAGACCCATACCACGCTTCATGAGGGACACCTAATGTGAGCTGTGACCAAGGTCTTCCTGACTACCAGTTCACTTTCCCTGTCCCTCAAATGAATTTCCTCAGAATTCTTTATTCTGGCCCTGAATGTCCCAAGTGACAAGCTAACACTGTGTTTGTTCACTGTTGGTGACCAACATAGCTGTTTATCTCCTAGACCTACATTGGGCCCATGGGGTAGCACCTGCCCATGACTGAACATGCAGTAGTGTTGTGCACATGACTTAATTCTCAGGGAGGTGGGTGGAATTTTATTTGGCTGCCCTTTGAACTAGACTGCAGGGTGAGCAAATTAGTTTAATGCTGGCACCCTCTTGTTCCCAAGAGTTGATCTTAAAGGACTCCATAGGTTTCATCTCTTAATTCTCAAAACAGTCCTTGGAAGTGACCGGACACCTTTTCTGAACACCCTCCTCTCTTAACCAGTAGTTTGAGAGAGGCATTCCAGGTTGGTTAGTTGCTATGCTGTTTGGAGCATTTTCCATATGGCCCTACCAGGAAAGTGATTTGGTTTCCAAGGACAGGAAATTAAATGCAGATGCTAATGACTGTGCTCAATGCACAGAGATAGTCTCAGACTTCTACATTATGGTCCCCGCAGGAGATTATTATGAGGATAGACTAAATGAAATGAGTGTGCTGTTCCAGCTAGCTGCAAAACAAAACAAAAAAATCCCATTCAGGTGGAGCTATGGGGAAGAACAAAGCTCCATCCACCAGGAATTAATCATCTTGGGATTATTATTATTATTATTATTAATAATAAAATCATGACTGGCCCTTCCTTTACACTGACCTCTCCTGTTAGAACCCCTTTCTCTCCCTTCCTTTTTTCCTCTCCGTTCCCCCAAGCACTTAGTGTATCCATGATGTTCTTTGGGCATCCCTCGGGCTCCCTCCTGTCTTCTCTCCAACCTCTCTCAATTTCAGTCCTTTCTCCCTCTAAATTATTTATTTATCCTGTATATAGCTTGTTTATACAAATTTGTTTGCTTCTTGTCTCCTCCATTGAATTATGAGCTCCTTGAAGTTAGAAACTATCTTTTGCCTATTTTTATACTCCCAATGCTTTAATATGGTGCCTGGCACACAGCCTAATAATACATGTTTATTGATGGGCTGGCTGACTGATGCCCCACCCAAAGCAGTGCATCTTGGGCAGCGGTCCAGCTACGTTCCTCTCACCCACTTCTCATTTCTCCACCCAGAGCAAACCTCATATTGCTAACAAGTAAAATTTTGATGTATAACACTTTTTTTTTAACTCCAAGGAAGCACATGCTAATGATAGACTTAGAAGTACAAATATTAAGTCCTTAAGGCAAATATTTTTTGAGATAAGGGATTGCTTGGGGTCCTTTGTCATCATTTTACAACTGATATTGCCTATTGTAGTTACTTACTGTGACTACTGCTAACAGATTCTTTTTTTTATTTTGTTTTAAATTACATCTTTTTATTTTCTATATATATTGAATATATATTATGTATATAACATATAATAATAAAATATTTTATTTGTATGTAATAATAACAAAATATTATTTTTATATAGATAGATAATTTTCAACATTTACTCCTAAAAACTCTGTGTTCTGATTTTTTCCCTCCCTCTATCCCAGTCGACAAGTGATCTAATATATGTTAAACATGTGCAATTCCTCTATACACATTTCCACAAATATGCTGGAAAAAAAAATCAATTAAAAAAGAAAAAAAAGAGAAAGAAAACAAAATGCAAGAAAACAACAACAGAAAGAGTGAGAATATTATATTGTGATCCATATTCAGTTCCCACTGTCCTCTCTGTGGGTGCAGATGGGTCTCTCCATCACAAGATCATTGGAACTGGTCTGAGATCTTCTCTTTTAACATAAAATAAAGAATATTTTTTATTCTTCCTCCCTGGAAGCTCTCTCAGTGCAGAACAAGAATCCACCTTGGATGAGGACAGGAGCTATCCTGTGCAGAAGGACTGGTATACAACAAACTAGAAGTTCTTGTAGCTTTTATCCCCATTTTCTCACCATTTTTATAGGCACAATATTTTCTTTCAAATTAAATCTCTTCTTGATTTTCTGTTTATTGAGGTATTTATTTCCTTCTATTTCTTATCAAATTTCCCCAAAGAATAGTTTGCAGGAATCAAAAAACAAAACAATAAATACTTATTAAGCACTAACTACGTGGCAGCTAGGTGACACAGTAAATAGAGCATTTGGCCTAAAGTCAAAAAGATCTCAGTTTAAACCTGGTCTCAGACACTTACTAACTGTGTGACCTTGGCAAGTCACTTTACCCTATTTGTCTCAGTTTCCTCATTTGTAAAATGAGCTGGAAAAGGGAAATGGAAAGCCATTCCAGTACGTTTGTCAAGAAAACCTCAAAAGAGGCTATGAAGAATTAGACACAATTGAAATGTGCAGGCTACTATGTTAAGTGCTAGTTATAAAAAAAGACACAGTTTCTGCCTTCAGGGAGTTTTTGTCATAAATGGAACCTCCACTTTGAGATACTCATTCTTTTCTTAATTTCCTGTTGTCTGGCTTCTATATATTCTATTCCCCTGAAGTCAATCTTTTGAAAATCATCAATTATCTCCTATGGCAAACTCACTGAACTACAGAATCTAAGTTACAAAATATCTCAGAGACTATTCTAGTTTAATGTCTACCGGAGGGGCTCTTCATTTGGGGTCCATGAAATTTTTTTTTAATTGAAAACTGTATTTCAATAATTGGTTACTTTTATATCCTAAGGATTTTATTGTGTACATTCAAAAACATTATTTTGTAACCTGGAAAGACTTATATAAACTGATACGAAGTAAAGTGAGGAGAACAAGAAGAACTGTGTATATAACAACAGCAAAATTGTACAGTGAAGAACTGTGAATGAATTGGCTATTCTATGATAGACAGTGATCCAAGACAATCCCAAAGACTCATGATGAAAAATGTTATCTGCTTCTAGGGAAAAAAACAAAACAAAACTGATGGAGTCTGAATGTGGAACAAAACACACTATTTTTCTTTTTCTTTTCTTTTGTTTTTCATTCAAGTTTTCTTTTACAAAATGACTAATTTGAAAATGTGTTTTACATGACCATACATGTCTAACATATCAGATTGCTTATTGCCTTAGGCAGTGGGGGAGGGAAGAAAGATAGGGAGATAATTTGGAAATCAAAAAAAGCAAATGCTGAAAATTATTTTTACATATAATTAGGGGAAATAAAATACTTTTAAACTAAATAAAAGAAAAAAATATTCTGAGAATGGATATGTAGATTTTGCCTGATTACTAAAGAGGATCTCTCTCTCTCTTTCTCTGTCTCTTTCTCTCTCTCTGTCTCTCTCTCTCTGTCTATCTGTCTCTCTCTGTCTCTCTGTCTCTCTCTGTCTCTCTCTCTCTCTCTCTCTCTCTCTCTCTCTCTCTCTCTCTTGTGTGTGTCTCTATTTCTCTCTCTCTCTCTCTTTCTCTCTCTCACACACACACACACACACACACACACAAGGTTGAAACCTCCTGCTATACCTGAACCAGGGCCTTCTCTGCAAAAGATTTGATAAAGAGGCATCCCCTAATAAGTGGGAACCCCCTACTTACAAATGTATTTTCTCCATCCTCATTTTTTTTGGTCTCCCTATAACACTTGACATTGTTGGTTGCTCCTTACCTTTTGGAAACTGTTGTTTCCTATGGCTTCTGTAACATTTTACTATCCAGGTTCTCCTCCTCTGACTGTTCTTTCTCTGTCTCTTTCACTGTCTCTTTCATTTTCCTTCCCCCAAGATAGACATATATCTCAATTGTTCAATAATTTCTAGAAATTAAGAGAGATCAGGTGACTCTAGTATCAGAATTGCTAAACCTGCTTTGAGATGGAGGATAAAGAAATATATGATGGACTGGTGTTTCCTGAAAATGGCAACTCAATGTTATATGGACCCCAATTAATGTCTATCCCCCAGATTGGTTTTTCCATTCCAGCTGTGGGATAAAGATATCAGCTCAAAAGAACTCATAAGCAACAATGACTCCCATTCTAACAAGATGTAACTCGATTGGTATCCACCGGCCAGCTAAATTACTTGGGCTTTTGCATATCAGTGACTCATACAACTTTTAATCATTGTTCCAATTGCGAGGGAAGCAAAAGATATCTGATGAGCAGCCAGAATATGTAAACATAGCAACCATCATCTATTTTTCAGAACTAAATTATGGCTAAAGACTTGTCACTGATTCTATTAGCATTCACTATGCATGTTGCACTGTGCTGGGCTTGTGTGTGTGTGTAGAAAAAATGAAGCAAAGGACACCAGATCTTGCCCTTGAAAAGCTTTTAAGATTCTGAATCAGTGGTTTCCTGTGGTTTAGACAGGGGCCCCTCCCAACACTTCTGTGCATTCCTGAGAGTTGATTTATGCAGGAAATATATTTAAATGGAAAAAGAAAAAAATAGGCTTTTCTCTCTGAATGCCCCTAAATCAGGATGACAATTTTAAAAAATTGATAAAGCATTTGAATGTTGCTGTTACATGGACAGCACCATAGTCAATCAAAAATATTAACAAATAATAGAGGAAATACCTCCTTTATAGAAGTAAGGAATTGTAAGTATTTATTGTTGGTTGAAGTATTGGTTAATATTATTGATCATTGGGAAATATAGTGAAACTCTGATATGCAAAAAAAAGTCAAATAAGTCAGCTGGTAAGCATGGATGTTGATCAAGTAGCATCTTTTTTTTTTTTTTTTTTTTTTTTTTTGAGTAGAGTTACTGTTGCTAGCCCTTAGGCCAAAGCTTAAGGAGACTCCTGGCAATGGAGGACTTCAGGGGTTCTGATTATGAAACTCATCTGTTTAGGAGGTTGAGAATTGTGAAAGGTTTTGACTTGGGACAGCTAGGTGGGGCTTAGCGTTCTGGATCTGGAGTCAAGAAGACTCATCTCCCTGAGTTCAAATCTGGCCTCAGACACTTTTTGATCCTGGACAAGTCACTTAACCCTGTCTGCCTCAGTTTTCTCATCTTTAAAATGATTAGGAGAAGGAAATGTCAAACCACCCCAATATCTTTACTGAGAAAATCCCAAACGGGGTCATGAAGAGTTGGATACAACTGAAAAAAATGACTGAACAACCACAAATTTTGACTTGTAGTTTGGATTTAATCAAGTTCCAGCCAGAGAAGACCTAATGTCCTTGAGATTAGAACAAAAAAGGAAGGAACTAGTATAGTAAGAAATTTGGCTGATCTGATTGTGAGTAGAGAGAAGAGAAGAGATATGAGATATTGTAAGGGTAGAAAGACTAAATAAGTAGCAGTACCTAGCACATAATAGGGACTTAACCAATGTTAATTGACTGACTAACTGATGGGGTGGAAAGGAGTCTGGACTTGGTTTCAGAAGGATCAGCTTGAAATCCTGGCTCTGCTCCTCACCATTTGTAAGACCCCTGGAAGATCAATTCTCATCTCTGGGCTTCAGTTTTCTCATTTGCAAAATGAGGCAGCTGGACTAGAAGACCTCTCAGGTCCCTGGCAGCCCGATGGCCCTATTTTTAGAAGATATTTATCTCAGGTCTCTATTCGTTCTTCCTGATTTTCTGCCCGAATCCAGTGCAATGATTGGCCTACTTTCTTTCCTCCACATTCTGGCTTCCTGCCTCTTTTATCTCCCTTTTTTTGGCTGAGCCTATTTCAACCCTGTTTCAGGCTTGTGTCTTGTGACTAAATTTGTTCTTTCTATCCCAGCTCCAGTAACCAGGTCCCTGCCTTGCTTCCTGTGCCTGAACTCCTACTTTGTAACACTGGTCTCCAATTGGGTTCTAATTTTTGCAAATCTTAAAGTATAATTCTATTTCATCTTATTTTCCTTTTCCTTCCATCTTTTCTTTTCACCTCTTGTTTCTTCTCCCTTCCTTCCTTCTTCCTCTTCCTCTTCTTCTTGTTTTCTTATTATTCTTTCTTCTTTCACATAATTAGGGGAAATAAAGTACTATTAAAATCAATAAAATAAATAAATTATTCTAAACAATTCTCAAACCAAACAATTAACAAAATAGTAAATCAAGTTCTGATTTGTAGAAATTATTGATTTCTGAGGTAAATGCTCAACTGAAAATTGAGTAATGGACTCACACAAGCCTTGGTTCTAACACATCCCTAGTTAATTCCATCTTCTGAAGATCTCTAGTTATGTGGGTTATCTCCAAATTTAATCTCTATCCATTATATCCCAAAATACCCTGATTCCACCCCTTCCACTTCTGATTCAACCAGGGATAAGCTGATAAAAACTTAACATCAGCTCTGGGGAAGGGGGAGGGGGAGAAATGTACTGATGACACAATTTAAAATTTAATCTCTATTACAACACATAAATCTAGATAGTCAACAAAACAATAAATCTGGCTTTGATTTGTAGTCTGCTCATTTTTGAGGTGTAAATGGTCATTTTGAAAATCTAAGGCTGGCTCCAGCTCACCATGGCTGGGTATAGGTGTCTCGTGGGAGTTATAACTTAATTCCCTCTTGGGAGTTGTAGTAGCATCAGCACAGTTGCCATTTGGAAAATTTCCAAACCATTACCCTTAATCATATAATATTTATATAGAACTTTTAGACTTGCAAAATGATTTGATACTTGTAACTATTCTGATAAATAGATTTGTATCAGAAAAAAACATTAGAAGACTTGTATGGAATAATAGAGCATGTTGCAGTGGAAAGACCACTTGCTTAGGAATTAGAAGATCTAGATTCAAATATTTCCTTGATACTTTCTATCAGCTGAACTCTGATTATTCACTTACCAACATGTGCCTCCATGTCCTCATCTGAAAAATTGAAAAGAAAAAAACCACATGACCTCTGAGGTCCTTCTTCACTCTAGCTCTGTGATTCCTTACAGAAATAGTCTTAAAACTTTTTTGATCTCTCACCCCAAACAATCCCCTCCAATGGCTTTCCATCATCTCTGGGATCAAATATAATTGCTCTATTTGGCTTTCATAGCTCCTCAGTAGCTGACCCTCATCTACCTGTCAGCCTTATTGGACATTACTCCTCTTCCCACACTTTGCAATCTAGACACACTTTGATCTTATTTCTGATATACACATATATAAACATAGTTAAACTATTCAAATAAGAATCACAATTTAAGATATTAGATCATCCATTAAAAAAAAAAACACAGCTGAAGAAAGAATGGACTTATACAGAGAACTTCCAGTTGAATTAAAACAGGAATAACTCACTTTTTCTCTTTCTTTTTAAGGCAACGAAGTGTCTCAATGGATAGACTTGAAGGCTGAAGTTAGGAAAACCAGAGTTAAAATCCAACCTCAGACACTTAATAATATAGGATCTTGGTCTTATGTGACCTTTAAATCTTTGTCTGCCACTTAGTGTCCTTATCTGGAAAAGGGAGATAATAAAGTACTTCCCTCCCCGGGTCATTTTGAAGATCAAATAAGGTATTTGTAAAATGCTTTACAAATAAACATTAGTTGTAATTATTGTCATGGCCACATCTGGTGGAGATGTGTACACAGAGAAACAAGACTCCTGTCAAAAAGCTATAACATTTTACATGATTGTTATATATCTTGTGTATTCAATAAAAATAAAGGTATAAAAATTTATCTCTGTGTCTTGCTATATTGATCAAAATAAATGAATAATCATTATTTACAAGCCTATCCTATACTCCAGGATATACACAAGAATTTCTTAAAATAATAAAAGCATATTCAATTATATTACCCTTTGGAGAAAAAAATTTTTTCCTATCTTTTACCACTAATAAAAATTAGTATCATGTTTATTTCATTTTTATCAAGTTCCTTTACAATTGAATTTTTATTTTTCATAATTTGTATAATACATTAGCAAAAGACTAGATATATATAATAAACAAACAAACAAACACATAAATGTACACATATTGTAGGTGCATTCACAAAAATATTTTATAGTGGAATGAGAGGCTCTTGCTATAAGGAATCACAGAGCTAGACCTGGAAAAAACCTCACAGGTCATACAGTTTTTTCACTCAATTTTCAGATGAGGAAATGAAGGCATTTTGCAACATACATAAATGTGCTCTAAATTACTATTAAACAAAGAAATTCAAATTTAAAAAATGTTGAGATGCTACCTCATACATATCAGATTGACTAATATGACAGAAAAGGAAAATGGCAAATTTTGGAAGAAATTTGGGAAAACTGGGACACTATTGCGCATTTGGTGGAATTGTAAGCTTATCCAACTAATTTAGAGAATTTAATACAAAAAGGGCTATAAAGCTGTATATACTCTTTGAACCTGCAAAAAAATGTTACTGAGTCTATATCTCAAAGAATCAAAGAAAAATATAAGGAGCTTACTTGCACAAATATGTCTGGAGGCTTTTTTTCTGCTAGCAAAAGAAAAAATTATAAAATAGTGGGAGGATGCCCATCAACTGGAGAATAGTTAATCAAGTTGTGGTTGATATGGTTATAATGGTTGATGTGGTTGTGATGGAATACTATTATTGTGCTATAAAAAATGATGAGCAGGTTAGTTTCAGAAATCTGGAAAAACATACATGAACTGATATAAAATGAAATGAACAGAATTAGAAGAGTGTAGACAGTAACAGCAATATTTTACAATGATCAGTTGCAGAGTGACAGCTATTCTCAGCAAGACAATGATCCAAGACATTTCCAAAGAACTTAGGATGAAAAATGCTCCAGAGGAAGAACTGATGGAGTCTGAATGCAGATCAAAGAATAGTTTTAAATCTTTCTTTTTTGTTTGTTTATTTTGGTCTGTGTTTTCTTTTGCAAAGGATCTCAAATGGAAATGTTTTGCATGCTTACACATCTATAACCTATATCCAATGAAGTGCCTATTCAAAGAATGGGTAGGGGAAGAATAGAATTTGGATGGCTTCTTTTTTTAAAAATGTATTTATTTATTTTTTTAATTTAATAGTTTTTATTTACCAGATATATGAATGGGTAATTTTACAACATTGACAATTGCCAAACCTTTTGTTCTAATTTTTCCCCTCCTCCCCCCCATGGCAGATTGACCAATACATGTTAAATATATTAAAGTATAAATCAAATACAACATATGGATACATGTCCAGACAGTTGTTTTGCTGTACAAAAAGACTCGGACTTTGAAATAGTGTACAATTAGCCTGTGAAGGAAATCCAAAATGCAGGTGGACAAAATTAAGAGGGGTTGGGAATTCTATGTAGTGGTTCATAGTCATCTCCCAGAGTTCTTTCCCTGGGTGTAGCTGGTTCAGTTCATTACTGCTCTATTGGAACTGATCTGGTTCATCTCATTGTTGAAGAGGGCCACGTCCATCAGAATTGATCATCAGATAGTATTGTTGTTGAAGTATATAATGATCTCCTGGTCTTGCTCATTTCACTCAGCATTAGTTCATATAAGTCTCTCCAGGCCTTTCTGAAATCTGGATGGCTTCTTTTTAAAATGAATGTTAAAAATTGTTGTTGCATGTGATGAAGAAGAAATAAAACAACAATTAAAAAAAAGATCATAAACAATAACTAGACCAATCTGCTAATTTAAATAAACTGAGATCCAAAGGGAAAAATGATTTGCATAAGCTAAGATTCAATTCCACATGCTATGGCTAATCTCCTTAGAATCATTATAAAGTCTCAAAGTGAAACAATAGCAGGTAAACAATAGATTGAAAGTTACAGCTAATCACAAGGATCTGGGTTTGCTTATTCAGATTATTCATCTTAATCTTCACCTTTATCACCATCATCATATTTGCCATGAAAACATCTATTAATCCTTCACTGGAGTCATGGCATCCAAGATTTACATGACCCAGGGATTAAAATCCTTCACAACTTGTAAATTGAGGTTTGATATTGACCTGGACAAACCCATTTGGTTAAATTATGTTTTGAAAAAGCTGAGCCAAACCACACTGTTTTTCCTGGGCTCCACCAAAGAGCTGCCCAGAGTGGACATTTAACAATTCAGCTGGCTGCCACTTGAGGTCAGTGACTCATTTTGAGCCCTGAGTCAGCAGCGTAGATGCTCCCTCTTGGATGGGGAATTCAGTGGTCAGGGCTTGGGAGAACACTCCTAGGTAGAAGAGACCACCCCCCCCCAGCCCCATAAGTTGGGGCACAGAATAATAAATGACATCACATGCTGTCTGGAGGCAAGAGAGGTCAAGATCCTGGGAGTGGGACTATTAGCCAGGAAGGAGAGATGGGATCATTTCCCTCCCTGCACATTCTCCAGCTAATTGGCAGCTAAGAAAGTTGCAGGTACCCCTCAGAATTAGCTGGTTAAGGAGCATGAGAAAAGGGCAAGGCTTATTCATAAACATGCCTTCTCTTGCTTTAAATGCCATATTCTTTGTTGCTTGACATATTCACATTATCCCAGAGGCCATTTTAGTTGGTCTCCAGTTGTGAGAAAGACAACATCACATCTGTGGTGTCAGGTGAACAAACATAAAGGGGAAAAACCATTAACTGAAAAAAAGTCTTGTTCAGATTTTTGTGTGTGGGGCAAAAATTAATAATTCACTTACTTTGGGGAGAAGAGTTCACTCTGTGTTATCCATGCAGGTACAAAGGGTACATTTAGAAGCATCTTGGGTTTGAATAGGCCGTTTCAGATAAGGACCACTGGCGATAGCTTTGTACAAGGGACGGCCGGGCAAGGCAAAAGCTGGTGCGCCTTCTTTGTGCAGAGATCTTTTTTTTTTTTTGGTTTACACTGGATTTAAGTGAAACACTTTCAGTGTATGGGATCTGCAAATGAGTGTCTAAGCCAGACAGCTGGAGAAGCTGAATGAGCCAGGCAGAATATGTCCCGTCTTTCCATGGTGGGAGCTGGCTGCTTGCATGTGGAGTGTACTCTGAACTTCCTCCATAAATGTATGAATGCTTCTGTTGTCAGCGACACTGTGGATGTGAGGGGAGCCAGAAAAGGCAGGTAGAGGATTTTTCCCCTCCACAATTAAAAATCAAATTTTCCATTGGAGCATGTGAGTTTCACATCAAATTACAATCACAGTTTTGTTAATGCGAATCAAAGTCACTTGTAATATAATTTGACAATATTTTAATTGTATCAGTAAAAATGAATTTGAACTTGAGATGGTAATTAAATGATCATATTTGATTGGTATGCTTGATTAGGGATGGAAAAACATAAAATAAAATGAACATAACACCAAGACCTCACTATTTTTGTTCTTTTCCATTAAGAAAGAAAAATAATTTCCCTCCATCCCCACTCCCATTTTCTCATTTCCTTTCTTTGCTCTCAGTTTTCCATGTTTCTAGGCATAGAAACAAAATTCATGAAATATACTCTGAAAGTTTATGTTTGTCTTAAAGTCTTTTTGAGAGGGAAGGAAATCAAGTTTTTAGTCACCACTTCCACTTTACAAAGTAGAAAAATGAGGCCCTGTGAGTGGAAGAAGATTGAATCAGATTATACCATGGTAATGGTAGAGCTCACACAGAAGCAAATAAATAAGGATGCAGCAGAGAGTAATAATAGACTGGAGGATTGAAAGCTTTGACTAGAAGGAAAGGGGACTCCTACTGTATCCAGTCCTCTTCCCAGAATCTTTATTCTGTCCCCCTTCTCTCCTTCCTACATTCTCAATTTTTTATTGACTTTTGTCTGAGGAGGAACCAACTTCTTTATCTTTTCAATTTAAAGAGGCAAGGGATGTCCACATTCAAGGGACTGTATGATGGAATAAGGGCTAGAAGAGTGAAGAATTATGAGAGACAATACAAATCAAAGTTCAGAGGCCAAAGGAGAGAGGGGAAGAAAGCCTAAGTAAATATTTAGGTCACATAGAGGTACATCAGGACAGAAGAAAGAATGAGCAGGTACTCAAAGAAAAATGAAAACTTCTTGAACAAAATGTTATACCATGAACTAAAATTTAGGATTCCCAAGATGTCATGGAACATGGACCAGAAACTCCCTAAATTGTCAAAGGCTATTAAAATAAGACCTTAGGAAGACTATTAGGTAAGAACCCAAGGTTCAAATGCAGAACTGAAACAAAAAAAAAACCCAAAAAAACCAAAAAACCAAAAAAACAAAAAACAAAAAAACACCACAAATGAGAGTCATTATCCCTAAAAGAAAAGAGATTCTCAAAGGGAATACAATTTACCAAGAAGAGAGAAATATGGAAGTAGATGAAAATTTGGCAAAATAGAAGCAAAAGTAGTGATGTTTCAAAATGTTAATTCCATATAAACCAAAATAGCTCAAAGAAACAAACAAAAAATGATAGGATATACAGACACAAATTAAAAAACACACCTCTCAGGATAGAATGATTAAATAAAACAAATAAATCTAAACGTAACTTTGCAGTACATAAAATCAGCAAATTTTCTAGAGAACATTTGAATTAAGACAATAAAAAGCATTAATCAATAGAAGCCACAGATTAGGTTGGGGAGAAAATAGGAACAGAGCCAGCAGATTTACTTCAAAACATACAGTTGTGAAAGTTTCTTTTTAATGACTAACTCGAGATTTTCTAACTTTTCAAGAGAAAGCTTTCCAAATATGGCAGGATGCTCATTTGAATAACCCCCAGCCTCCATAATCCTGGATTATTCCACAGGCATGAGAAATCAGAGGAAGGGGCAGAAAGCAAAGAAACTCAAGCTGCAACCCAGAATACCATCTTCTGCAAACCTGAGCCTAAAGTCAATGTTAAAAGAATTCAAAGGGGGCTTCTGAGACAGTTTTATCAACCAACCAGCTGAGAAAGAACTGAACAAACATCAAAGACAAAGGTGAACAAAATACTGGTTTGTAAATAACCCCAGAACAGAAATGCAATTATAAACAAAGGCCAAATGATAAAATCAATTATCTCATGTATGTAGGCTATTAAAAAAATTGAATTGAGATATAAAAGAAAGAACAAAGAAGGGTTACCAAGGGACAAATTGTATCTATTTGAGAGAAATTTAAGTAATCAGCAGTAAAGGAGAAAAAGGCAAATTAATAGTTTTGGGGCTAAATCCCCTGAAATCTTATAAATGAATAGAGATCTTTTGTGGAAATCTTGTACAGTAGAAGGCACATGAAAGGGAAAGGTAGCACTAAGGTAAGAGACAGAGGGGACCTGGAGATGGCCCCCCACCAAATTCAAGGATAAATGGTGAAAAGATTTTCATTTATTTACTTTTTCAAGAAAAGTAGGGAATGTGAGACCAGTGGCAAGGAGAACAAAGTAGAACATTCATATGAAGAGAAAAGATAAGGATGGCCTGAAGTATATTTCTCTGAGTCAAGTTAAAGGCAAAGGCTCAATAATACTTCTTGCACAAAATTAGAAAAATATTGAGACTGCCTTCTCTGAAAAAGAATTGTGCCCTGGAGGATGGCTCTCACCCAAGAAGTAGAGATTCCTAGGTCCTGAAACTGAGGGGGTACACAGTGATGAGAGGGTCCCAGAAAGGGATGCAGAATGAGCTAGTTTTAGGATGAACAATGATAAGTAAAGGCAAAGCATAGGGAAGGGGCTCAAAATTTAAGGCATCGTGTGGCCACCATTCCATTCCTGTTTTCTCATGAATTGATGTCTCTAATTGTGAAGCAAAGCAGAAAATAGGGAGAATAGGCAAGACCTTTAAATTCAGGAGCACATAAATGGGATGGAGAAAGGAATTCAGATTTGGTTATTAAAAAGCCCTACTCCTTTAGGTGTGTCTGAGAGAGAAATAAGAAGGAATAAGCAAGAATAGAGTTCAAGATTCAGAGAATAGAAATCAGAATAAACCAGAAACAAGAAAAATGAAAACAAAGAAAGGAAAAGCATCTTAGTAAAAGATATGGAAGCAAATTTCCTAAAAAGAGGTTGTAGGAAGAAAAAAAGATTTAGGCAGCACATTCTAAGCTGGGAAAGAACAAAAAATAAGGAAAAAATAAGGAGAGAAACAACCAAACTGGGATGAAGGCTGGCCCTGGGATTTCTGTGGTTTATTGAAGCTGCTGGATAAAGCAGCCTTCTTTGCATTTTAGGTTAGTACCTTCCCACAATCCATAGTCATAGTGACTTTCCCAGTGCAGTAAGAGATTGAAACTTCCAGTCACTCACAATCATCAAGCATTTATAAATTGCTCTCTGTGTGTCAGGCATTGTACTTGCCCAGGTTCATGAGGACAATTCACATGAGAGACAGAGGCTGAAATCTGGTCTTCATGCTCCATCTCCTAGACTGCATTGGCTGGCTTTTCAGAGAGGTTGGCTAGACAGAAACAGCAGGAGATCAGGGAGAAATGGATCAGTCCTATTAAGCAGTACCTACCAATGTAATCACAGGTTCAAATTAGGGACTTAAGTCAGAGGCTAAAAACTCAACACAGAAATAATTAATGGAGCAAAACCAAGCACCAATTAATTCCAATTTTAAATGTGAATGGATTCAATAGAAGTTTTACAAAACCCAACTGTGGAAAAGAAAGTTGAAAATTACAAAATGGAATTATGAAAGGGACTTACATACACATATACACATATATATCATATACATACATACACATATATGTGTTGTGTGTAATGCAAGTATACAAGTATATATGTAGACATATACATATATATTTTATATATATATATACATATACACATATACATTAAAAGGCTGTTCTAGATGCTTTTATGGACAAATCTAGAAAATAACATATTCATATGCTACTTACATTATCTAAAATTTATTTTATTATCTAAAACACATCATCTAAAACATTACTAAAACAAATCCATAAATATGAAAAAAAACTTTAAGTATCACAAATATCATTATGGGATGCATTTTTTTTTCTTTCTTTTTTTTTTTTTTTTCTGAGGCTGGGGTTAAGTGACTTTCCCAGGGTCACACAGCTAGGAAATGTTAAGTGTCTGAGATTAGATTTGAACTCAAGTCCTCCTGAATTCAAGGCTGGTGCTCTATCCACTGCACCACCTAGCTACCCCCATCAATGCATGCATTTTAAATGAAATCCTAGGAAAAAGTTTACAGCAATAGATATAAAAATATTCACCACAAGCTTGGTGGCTTTGTATGCTATAATGATCTATTTCTCTAAATTGTAATCATTCTCTGGGAGCAGGTTTCTTGGGGAGCTTCTGGAGGCAGCCTTAGTTTCAGTTCAGTTCAAAAATCTCAAAATGCAACCAGGGGTTAAAGTCCAGATCTTTTATTGTGTCCTTCAAATATTGCCTCTTCCAAATTCTTATCTCCTTCACTTGGGCTCTAGAGGCCTTCCTCTCTCCTTGGTTCCTGAGAGCTCTTGCCCGAATGTTTCCAAATCCAAAGGTTTGTCCTTCAGCCTCCAGCCTCTCCTCCTCCCAATGTCTCCAGCCAGCACAAAGGTAGATATGGGAATGAATCTGCCTCTGCCTCCAAGAGTGTGGGATTGTGGGAGCTCCTTGCTTATATGCTGTACACCGAGCATGCACCAATCATTTCATCACTAGGAAACCATTATTTGTTGTAAGATTAAATCAATGCTAAATTAAATTTAATCATTGTCTCCTCAATTCCACTCAGTACCTTGTTTCAAGTTCTGGCCCATAAAATCTCCTTGTAGGATCAAATCAATTGTCTCTATCCATTCCAGTGACTTAGCACCTTGTAAGAATCCTAACAGTATGCCAAGAATTTCAATATTGGAAAAATACCTTAATCATATTAAAAAATAAAAAGTCCTCAAAGACCTAGCTATCGTGACATAATCAAACCAAAATAACAAAGTAAGATAACACACATTTGTGTAACACTTTGCACATTTGCCAAATATTGTACAGAGGTTATGTCATTTAGTCCTCACAAAAGCTCAGAAAGGTAAATATTATCATTATAACAAAAATATAACATTATGCTTAAACCTATATCGGTCAAAGTCATAGGCCATTTAAACGTGATTAAAATAAAAGGACATCTCTAAATCCCAAGATTATTTTTATATACAAGAGGGAAATGCTAGAAACTTTTCCAAGGATTTCAGGAGTAAAGCAAGGAAGCTTCTCCCAAATGTTAATCTTTGTTGTTCTAGAAATATTAGCAATAGAAAAGAGAAATAAATGAAAGGCAAAGAAAAGAAAAATTATCCCTATAGAATAAAAACATGATAGTTTATTTAGAAAATCTGAGAGAATTAGAAAAGAAACTAGTGAATAATATAAGTAATATTTTCATAAAAGTAGCAGGATAGGAAATATAGCCACAAAAATCATCAATATTTCCTTTGAAAAATAAAATCTGGAGCAAATAATTTAAAAATAAAAGCCATTCATTCATTGGAAAACTGATACACCAGTGTAAATAGTACAGTGGCCCTTAGTGATAAAATTCAGGCCTTATTATATATAGTACAGGAGCAATTTGACCAAGGACACTTACAACCTTCTCTAAGTCCTTGGAATCCCCCAGTATTTGTTGTAAGAAAGAAATCTGGAAAATGGAGGATGTTGACTGATTTAAAAAAAGTAAATCAACAGATGGAAACAATGGGAACTCTTCAACCTGGACTTCCATCTCCTATTCAATTGCCTAGGGAATGGCTTCTTTGGGTTTATAGACCTTAAGGATTGTTTCTGTTCTATCCCTCTAAGTAAAGAGGATATAAAAAAGATTTGCCTTTTCAATGCCCAGTGTTAACTTAGCTGAGTCTTATAAGAGATACGAATGGACAGTTTTACTACAGGAAATGAAAAATAGCTCTACTATGTGTCAAATGTATGTTGCTGCTGCTCTTACACCAGTAAGAAAAGCATTTCCAAAAGTCATGGACATGACATTGACTAAGTCAAGAGACATTACATGGATGATATTTTGGGGTGTGCACCTGAGGAACAAATGTTAGGAGTATGTCTACAAAAGACCATAGAAACATTAAGGAACTACAAATTGCACATAGCTTCAGAAAAATTTCAAAGACATGCTCCTTTTCAATATTTAGGATATGAAGTATATGCTAATGTGCTTATAGTACAAAAACTTTCCTTAAGAACAGAGAAGCTAAACACCTTAAATGACTTTCAGAAATTGATAGGAGATAACCAATGGATGCGTCCAATTTTAGACTTGACAACCTATCAATTGCAACCATTATATGACATTTTGGGGGAGACAGTGCTTTAAACTCACCATGCCAGCTTATAAAAGAAGCTCAAGAGGCTTTGAGAGAACCCTTGGAAATATCAATTTTTTGCTACACAAGAGACACCCACAGCAGTCTTTCATCAAGGAGACAATGTGATAGAGTGGGTAAACCTCCCAGCACAACCAGAACAAAGCCTTACTCCTTATCCAGTGCTTGTGGCTAGAATTTTATTAAAGGCCATTAAGCGAGCAGTACAATTATCTGGGATAAGAACTGAAAATATATACACCTTTTATACTAATGCACAAATTAATGTATGCTGTGAAATCATCCCAGAGTGGCAAATTTTATTGGCCATGGCTCCAAATTTTGTACACGGGTTTCCATTAAAGATAATCCAGCTATTATATAATTGGCGATGGATTCTTGAAGAAAATTGGGGGTGTTACATAGTAGTATACCAGATCAGAATCAAATTTTTACCAACATATTTGAGGAAGATAACTGATTAAGCTTTCCTAATTTTCTTTCTATCTTTCTTTAATGGTATGACTTTATATATTCAACTTCCATACAAATTTGAAGTGGTACCTAATATAATATGTTGATAGAATCTATTTTTTGCCAAACTTTTTTTTTCAGTTTTTCAGCAATTTTTATTAAATCATGAATTTTTATAATTATTTAATATATTTTGTATCTGTACATCTTTACAGATGCATCCAAACATATCATTTGTGCTGTATACTCTCTTGAGCTAACTATAAAGAGAGCAGTCAGAACTTCCTTTCAGTCCACTCAGCAGAATTAATTGTATGCAATCCTTTTAGCTCTTACTTATTATCCAGGAGATATAAATATAATATCTGATTTGACCTATTCAGTAGGTATGGTACAAAGAATTGAGGTATGGTACAAAGAATTGCCACAGCCCAAATAAAATTTGTAACCTCTAATATATATCAGCTCTTTAAGGAACTTCAAGAGCAAGTGAGAAAGCATCGAGGTAAGATTTATATCTTGCATGTCCACTTTCATAGTGGACTTCCAGGTCCTATTTTTGATGGAAATTCAAAGGCAGATAGCTTTCTAACCATGTTAGCCAATACTTCTTCATTTCAGGCAGCCCATGAATCTCATTCTAAATATCATCAGACTGCTCGAGATTTATGTTTACAATTTGGGATAACAAAAGAGGAAGGTAGGAACATAGTAAAAGCCTGTCCAACTTGCCTTCCTTTCAACGAAATGGATGTAACCCATTATAAAAAAAAAAAAAGGTTTCAAAAAAGGGAACAACACAGTTGACTCCCAGGATGCCAGGAGCTTCCAGTGCTGCTGCTGCTTCCTCCTCCTCCTCCTTTTTTTCCTCCTCCACCACCACCACTACCACCATCACCTCCTTCACCATCACCACTACCACCACCACCACCACCACCACCACCACCACCACCACCACCACCATTACCTCCTCCTCCTCCTTTACCACCACCACCATCACCTCCTCCTCCTCCTCCGCTACCACCACCATCATCTCCTCCTCCTCTTCCACCACCACTACCATCACCTCCTTCTCCTCCACACCACCATCACCTTCTCCTCCTCCTCCTCTTCCTCCTCCTCATTTTCCTTCTGCTCCTTTCCGTTCTCCTCTTTCTCTCTGTCTTCATTTTTTCCATCTGATTCTGATTATGACTGGGACTGGGATCCAGATCTGGACTCAGACTTGGACTCACTCGTGGACCCGGTCCCAGACGCGAACTTGGACTTGGACCTAGTCTGGGTCCCTGACTCAGACGTGCACTAGGACCAGGAATGGGATGGCCTGAGCTCTGACTGCTCTGACTTCCGGACTGTCCCAGCCGTTTCTGTCTGTCTTGCCTGGCCTGGGCCATGGCCACGGTCCTCTGCCTGGTTTTGGACGCTATTTTTGCCATCCCTTTTTTTCGGGGTCCTTGTGGGTGCCCCCCTGAGACATCTTCAAGTAAGACTGTCTGGACGTCATCTCCAGATCGCTGCTGCCACTGCTGGTACTGCTGGTACTACTACTACTGCTGCTGCTGCTGCTGCTACCAAGAGAGCTCCTGCAAGAATGAGTGAGCCAGCTCCTTATATACTCCCATGAGGCACCTGTGATGTCAATGAATCCACATCTTCAGGAGGGAGCAGCAGGCTGGAGTAATTCTGCAAATCCTTTGTCCTCTCCCAGTTGGAGAGATCCAAGGGTCTTAATGGCCCTACTTTAAGAGTCATCAAAGCTAAGTCCCTGCAATATGAACATATGTTTGTATGACGGTATATGTATGTACATACATGAATGCACATGTGTGTCCTGTATAAAATTTCTTGCTTCTCAGTGGGGGTGGGGTGGGAAGGAGTAGAAGGGAGGGAGAGAATTGGGAACTCAAAATAAAAAAAACAAAAAACTCAAGAAATATTTTAAAAGTGTTTATGTCCCTGGGGAAAAATTAAAATATTAATAAAAACCCAAGTTGTCCTCAAGGAGCTTTCCTTCCAGTGGAAAGAGGGCACGCAAACAATGGCATCCAACCAACAGAGGGAGAAGGGAGAAGTTGGACATCATCCCCAAAGGAGGACCCTGGTTCAATGACACAGTGTACATGAACATAATTCTTTATTCTCCTTTGATGGCTACAGAAATGTCAGTCAATCAGGAAGCATTAACTAAGCTCTTACTCAGGCACTGTGCTAAATAAACAAAGAAGAAACTGTCCTTATCCTTGGGGGGGGAAAAAAGGTTTAACAAGGATCTTTGCCTTTTGGAGGAGGGGGCGGGCAATATTCTTATTTACTTTGATTATGTGTAAAACAATTTTTTACATTTGTTTTTAAAACTTTGAGTTCCAGATTCTCTCCCATTCTCCCCATCTCCACCCTCTTTTTAGAAGGCTCCTGTGAATTTATGCAACACATTTCTGTAATATTTATGCTACCAAAGATAGTATAAATGTCGTGTGCCTCCCCCCCCCCCAAATCCACTCAAGAAAAAAAGGAACTTTAAGAAAAAATCTTCAGTCTGTGTTCAGACCCAATCAGTGTTTCTCTGAGTACAGATAGCATTTTTCTAAGTCCTTCAGACTAGTCTTGGATAACTGTGTTGCTGAGAACAGCAAAGTGTTTCACAGCTGATCATCCCACAGCTTTGGAGTTTGCTATAACTACCGTGTTTCCCCGATAATAAGACCTATCCTGAAAATAAGACACCCACATACTCTTTAATATTCCGCTAAAATAAGCCCTCCCCCGAAAATAAGCCCTATCGAACTTACTATGAAAACGGTCATCATGGTGATCCCCTGCGCTATATGCTGCGTAGCGGTACCTTCAGTAAGCAGCGCCGCCCTCCCCTCCCGGGTGAAACGCACGTCGCGCTCCGAGCTGCATCCAATCAGAGCTGCAGCAGTGAGCGCGTCATCCTCTTCTTCTCTGGTGATTTGCTTGCTGGCGCTACTGAGAGCAGCGCCGCGGAGTAGAGCTGAGACAGGACCATCTAAAAACTCGGTAAGTTCAGTAAGCGATGGAGAATAAAATAAGCACTCAGGGGGCATGATGGAGGCTAAAAGGGGCATGATGGAGGCTAAAATGGGCATGATGGAGGATAAAAGGGGCATGATGGAGGCTAAAATGGGCATGATGGAGGATAAAAGGGGCATGATGGAGGATAAAATAAGCCCTCCCCTGAAAATAAGCCCTCTGGTGTTTTTTAGTCCCAAAAAAATAATAAGACAGTGTCTTATTATCGGGGAAACACGGTATGTACACAGTTCATTTCACAGTGCTTGAACTCAGGGAGTACTTTCCAGATTTTTCTCATTTCTTATACAATAAGAGTATTCCTTCCTTATCCTATACCACAATTTATTCAGTCTTTTCCCAAAGTAAGGTCATCCCCTCAATTTCCAACTCTTTGCCCTGAAAAAAAGAGCTGCTACAAATATTTATATAGGTCAAAGGATTTTATGACCCTTTGAGCATATATCATATCTTTTCATCATTAGTTAATTGGGAATGGCTCATGTATTTGAAAACAAGTTTGACTCAGTTCCCTATCCATTTGAGAAGTGAAGCTTTCATCAGAGAAATTTGCTTCAAAATTCTTTTCATAATTACTCTTGCTAACTGTATACCTCCACTGTTTATTCTGTTCTCTTTCCTTTCATCCTGTCCCTCTCAAAAGTGCTTTGCTACCTAATATGCCCTCTCTTTTATCACACTCCCCTTCCCATATCTTTTTCTCTTCCTGCTTTCTGATAGAATTGTGTACCCATATTGATGTAAATTATTTCCTTTTGAGTCAATTTTGATGAGTCTAAAGTTCACTATTTTTTCTCCCCTTTCCTCTTTTTCTACATTGTAGCAGTTTTTTTCTTGTATCTTTTATGTCAGATAATTGACTCCATTTCACCTCTCTCTTTCCCTTTCTCCCAGTTCTTTCCTCAATCACCCCTGGATTTTATTTAATTTTTAGATTTTATCCTCTCATATTCAATGCACACAATGCCATGTCTCTTTCAGTCTCTGTCTTTTTCTCTCTCTTTCTCTCTCTCTAATATATATATATATATATATACATATGTGTATATATATATATATATATATATATATATATATATAGTTTTTAACTGCCATAATAATGAGCATGTTATTATAAGTTACAAATGTCATCTTGTAGGAATGCAAACAGATAACCCTTAAGTCCCTCATGATTTCCATTCTCCTCCTTCTCCATTTCCTTCTCCTCCGCTTTCCTTTTTCTTCTCTTTCTCCTCCTTTTTCTTGCAATTTTTCTCCTTCTCTTCTTTTTCCTCCTCCTCCTTTTTTCCTTCTCCTTCTTCTTGCAATTCTTTTTCTTGAAATTCTTCTCCTACTCCTATTTCTCCTTCTCCTTCTCCTCCTCCTGCATCTTCTTCTCTTTCTACTTTTTTCTCCTCCTTCTTCCTGCAATTCTTCTTCTCCTTTTTCTTCTCCTCCTCTTCCTCCTCCTTCTTTCTCTTCCTCTTCTCCTTCTTTCTCCTTCTCCTTCTCCTTCTCCTTCTCCTCCCTTTCCTTCTTCCTTCTCCTCCTTTTTTCTTTTCCTCTCTTCCTCCTTCTCCTCTTCTTCAACATCTTCCTCTTTTTCCTCCTCCTTTTTATCCTCCCCTCCTTATTCTTCCTCTCCCTCTCCTCCCCTCCCTCTCTCTCTCTGTGCATCACTTTTAACTGCCATAATAATCAACATATTATTATAAGTTACAACTATCATCTTGTAGGAATGCAAGCAGATACTTCTTGTTTTTTAATTAATTATAGTTTTTATTTACCATATATATGCGTGGATAATTTTACAACATTGACAATTGCCAAACCTTTTGTTCCAATTTTTCCCCTCCTCCCCCCACCCCCGCCCGGAAATGGCAGGTTGACCAATACATGTTAAATATGTTAAAGTATAAATTAAATACAATATATGTATACATGTCCAAACAGTTGTTTTGCTGTACAAAAAGAATCAGACTTTGAAATCCAAAATGCAGGGGGACAAAATTAAGAGGGGTTGGGAATTCTATGTAGTGGTTCATAGTCATCTCCCAGAGTTCTTTCTCTGGGTGTAGCTGGTTCAGTTCATTACTGCTCTGTTGGAACTGATTTGGTTCATCTAATTGTTGGAGAGGACCACGTCCATCAGAATTGATCTTCATATAGTATTGTTGTTGAAGTGCATAATGATCTCTTGATCCTGCTCATTTCACTCAGCGCAATTCACTCAGCAGGATATTTCCAATGTATTAACAAGGATCACCTTTGCTGTCCGCCATTGTACTACCCTGGAGGGGCTGTTTCCTATTTCCATCTCAAGTGACTTCTTATTCACACTAGATTAAATTAATGTACACATTATCCCAACGAACATTTTATATTTCTTCAATTAAACTTTCCAAACTTTCAATCTATGTTTTTATCTTTCTCCTTCTCTCCCCCTTCCTGCAAAGCCATTTCCAGAGACAGATGGAGAGAAAGAAAAAATTTTTTTCTTTTCTTGAGAAGCCCAAAACTAGTTCCCAAATTACCAATACATTCTGAGACACTCTGAAAGAATTACTATTTCCAATTCCCACAATTCAGCCTGATATTTTTCTAAGCCTGTAACACAGAGGCTGAATTCTTATCTCTTATGAGCTTGCTAACTTTTAACACAGAACAAAGCAATCAATGCAAAGCAGACATACACACACAGACAAATGCAAAACTCTATTTTCACCTTTTACATACAGATTTAAGTCTGATATACCCAAATAGTCCTGGGATATACATCCTCCTGGTTTTCAACTGCCAACCATACAGCCAAACATAAAGTCTTAAAACCAGAGTGTTTGTCCCCAGGGAAAAATACATTTATTGTAGAGTTGGAAGAGAACTAGGAGATGAGCTATAATCCCCCCATATTGCAGATGAGGCAAGTGAGAACCATTTGTTTTTTAATGGAAGAGAAGGAGGAGATGAGGTAGTTGTGTTTTTTGGCCCTTCCACGGATGGTTGTCAAAAAGGAAAAATCATCAAACAGAATAGAAGCTGGAAGCAGCAAAAAACCCGCCCAGAGAGCCAGATAGTTTTGACCCTGTAGTGATAGTTCACCACAGTTACCCAGATTGTTGCAATATCTTTTTGGCTTCAACTTCCTCTTCAAAACTCATCATTGTAAAGGACCTAAAGCACAAGGGTGAATTTGTCAGTGCCCTCCTCAGTTCAAAAACTATCTATGGTTCTCTGCTACCTGTCAAATAAATGCCAGATTCCTCAATTCAGCCATCAATATTGGACTTCAATGCTCAGTCTCCATTCTACCTTCCCAACACTATCTCCTATCACTACCTTACACTCCAACCAAACTGGACTGCTTGAGGAAGTGGGTCAGAAGAAAAGGCATTGACTCTGGAGGCAGAAGTGATGGAGTCAAATGGCATTTCTGATTCTTACTACCTATGTGATTTTGAACAAATTACTTAACTTCTTTGAATCTCAGTTTTCTTGTCTGTAAAGTGGGGTGATTCAGTTAGATCATAGCTTCTTAAACTGTGGGTTTCAACCCTACATGGGGTCACATAACTGAATATGGGGGTCATGAAATTATGATTTATTATCAGTAAATGTTTGATTTGTATACATATTTTATTTATCTATATATTAGGGATCAAATTTCTCAGGTGAAAAGGGGTCACAAGTGGGAAAAGTTTAACAAGCCCTAAGCTAGATGACTTTTAAGGTCTCTCCCAGTTCTAGGTCAATGATCCTTTGATTTTCAATGGAGGCAGGCAATTGATGGTCAATAATCAATAAACATTGATTAAGTTTTTACTTTGTTCCAGGCAGTGGGTTAAATGATACTTGTTGGAAGTGTATTGTTCTAGGACCATGTAGCCTGAACTGTTATGGTGACAATGGAAACAGAAAGCCAGGGATAGAATCAAGAGAGGTCAGGCAGAAAGAATCCACAGCATTTGCTGATATTTTATATGATGGGCATGTAGCAGGGGAAGAAGAGGTTAAAAAAGTCAGAATTTGAGTTCAAGTGGTTGACTAAATGATTATGTTCCCTGGAAATACCCTGAAATTTCCTGTCATGGCTTAATATTGTTTTTCCCCCTAATGTCTCAATTTGCCTAAATCCAATCCTCTTTCAAAACTCAGTTCAAAATCTTGTAGGTCTTGATTAATGTGAATAATGAATCCCATGCAGTAGTTGGATGTAATCAGATTCACATGATTTGTGATTGGATTTGGTAATTGGATCCAGCCAAGTAGAAATATGCAGTGAAAATCTGAATAATCTGATTGTTTCAAGGGATTTGTCATTCATACTAATCAGGACCTAGGGTACTATGTGCAAGGATATGAAGACAAAATAAAATATAATTCTTTCTTTCAAGGAGCTTACATTCTTTTGGGTAAGGGCAACAGGTAATAATATTACAAAGATGTAGATCCAGAAATTCTAGCACTGACATTAAATAGCTGTCTTAACTTTTTAAAAATTTGTTTTTGAACATAAGAAATAAATATTTCCATGACACAGTAGAACAGAAAAAAGAGTGAAACCGCAAACCTATTATATACAACTTGTTATTCCTTTAAAATATGTATTATATTTATCATGTGACTTTCTTTTCCCCCCTTTTTTTCTTCTACCTTCACCCCAGAGATGGCTGTAAAATTATTCTATACATACTTCTATTTATCAGTTCTTTCCTTGGGTATAGATAGCTTCTTCCTTCATAGGTCCTTTGTAGTTAACTTGGATATCAATCTGTTTTCCAAGATGATTAGGGAAAAAGGAAAAGAATCTATATGTTTTAAAATATTTATAGCAGTTTTCTTTGTGATAACAAAAGACTGGAAATTACCCATCAATTCGAAAATGGCTAAACAAGTTGTGGTACATGATTGTGATGGAATACTACTGTACTATAAGACATGATGAGATCAATGAGCTTAAAAAAAAAACATAGACTTGTATAAAATAATAAAGAGTGAAATGATCAGAACCAAGAGAACATTATATACATTAACAGTGATATTATTTTAAGAATAACTTTGAGCATTATTCAATATTGTATTGGAAATCTTAGCAATAGCAATTAGAGAAAAAAAAGAAATAGAAAGAATCAGAATAGGAAATGAGGCAATAAAACTATCTCTTTTTTGCAGATGATATTGTGATATGCTTGGAAAATTCCAAAGACTTAACTGCAAGTGATCCTAGAAATACACTTATCCCTTCACTGAAGTCTTTATCCAAAAGGCACTTTTAAGAGTATATCAGAGAAAGAAGGAACCCAGGCTTTTCTTTTCAGTTATGCATCTTTAAAAAATTGTTCCTTTAGGCTATTACAGAGGGAATTAAGGATGAAAGTGTATTTATTTGGGAATGTGTCAGGATAGGTTTTCCTATTTACTTTGGTGTATAATTTTGTGCCAGTGAAATATTTCAATATTTTCTTGTCTGGTATATTGCAGCAAATTGGATATTTAAAAGGTATGATATCTAAGATGTGGTATGGATTCAAATATATGAAAATAAGAACTACTCCTCAATAGATACATGGTCAAAGCATATTAACCGAGGGATAGTTCTCAAAGAATTTCAAGCTTTCAACAGCCATATTAAAAAATGCTCCAAAATAATCAAAATTAGAGTAATACAAATTAAAACAACTCAGAAATTCTCCCTTATATACCTTGAATTAACAAAAATAGCAAAAAGGAAAAATGACAATTATCGAAAGGGCTAGAAGAACCAGACTCACTAATAAAGTCCAACTATTCTGGCACACAGTTGACTCAGTATTATCACAATTAGAGTTAGAGTTATTCACCAAAATATTTTTTAAAAGGAGGCAGAGAAGGACCCATAGGTACAATAATATATATAATAGTTCTTTTTATTAGAGCAAAGAACTGGAAATGAATGGGGTGGCTGTAAGTAAGACTGAACACAGTATATGAATGTAATAGAATATCATTGCACATAAGATATGATGAAAAGGAAGATTTCAAAGAAACCTAAGAACACATATGAATTGAAGAGTGAAGTGAACAGAATCCAGAGAACAATTTACCCAATAATTTCAACAGTATAAATAAAAATAACTTTGAGAGACAACAATTCTGATCAATGCAATGATCAGAGGACAGCTAATAAAGCATATCCTGGAGAAATGATGGATTCAAGGGGAAGAATGAGCTAAATAATTTTTGGATGTGGGCAATGTCGTGATTTATTTTGTGGTGATTCATACATCTGTTATAAGGATTTATTTGTTTGTTTATTTATTTATTTTCCCTGAGGCTGGGGTTAAGTGACTTGCCCAGGGTCATACAGCTAGGAAGTGTTAAGTGTCTGAGACCAAATTTGAACTTGGGTCCTTCTGAATTCAGGGCTGGTGCTCTGTCCACTGCGCCACCTAGCTGCCCCGTATAAGGATTTGTTTTGATTTCAAGGGGGGAGAATCTGAAAAAAAGGGAAATTACTGATAGTTTAAAAAAAAAGAAAGAAAAGAGGGTCATTGAGGTAATTAGAAATTGCATAGAAGAGAACAGAAGCAAGGCTAAAAGGAAGCACAAATAAGGAGTATAGCTTTGACAGATATGTGTGTGTGTGTGTGTGTGTGTGTGTGTGTGTGTGTGTGTGTGTGTTAAGGAAAGGAATATTATATTCTTAAGAGAAAAAGCAAACTATTCATAATAGAGATTTGAGATTTCATGTGTTACCTCCTTTCCCCTTCTTCTTGGTGTATGACAATACATATTTTTATGTTTTTTAAGTTCAGAATTTTTTAAAAGAGGAAAAAATCCCTGAATATCTTAACTTGTGTTTGACCTTAGATGTTCCCAGGTACAACTGAATGATGAAGTAAATAGAATACTTACTCTCGAGTTAGGAAGATTCAGCATCCTAATTCCAAAAATGACTTCAGATATTTAGTAGCTATGTGACCCTGGGCAATTCACTTAATCATTTTTACCTTAGTTTCTCATTTTACAGATGTAAAATGAAAGTGAGAAGGAAATGGCAAACTAATTCAATGTCTTTGCAAAAAAAATCCCAACAAAAACCAAATGGGGTTGCAAATGACTAAAATGACTGAAATACAAGTTTCCAATCTCCAATTGGGATGGTGGTTTAAGTCAGATGATATTGTTATAATTACCCAGAAAAGAACTTCTCTGAAAACAAGTGCATCTGAAAGACAGTGATAGGGATTACATCGGCTATTTTTATTAAGAATTTCCAAAATAACGAGCTGATAAGTAAACAGAACAAGTGTTATAAAGCTTAGAGACCTGGGCACACCAGTATTAGTATCAGGCTTGAGATCTGAACCCAGATCTTTCAGCTCCAAATCCATTACTGTACTCCCCAGGAAATTTGACAATAAAAAAGATTTATACTATTTTTATCCCAAGATTGTTGTGAAGAATAAAAAAATCCTTAAAGATACATGTGCTATTATTCTGCTTCCCCCATTTATTTATACAAACATCATCTACTCAATCAGAATTTTGTGTCATAGGCCATTCTGTGTGGCAGTGGGATAAGACAAAATGACTTCTATTAATTTCACTAGATAATTTCTTATGATTGGAGACTTCTGTTCACCTTTGCTCCTTTTTTAGTCATATCCATACTCAATAGTTGAAAAAAGGAATCTTTTTTCCAAGTCCAAAGATGAAACAGGAGGCACGATAGATCTGACTGATTATTGCATTGATGAGGTAGGGTAGCAGAATCCACAAATAGCTACAAATAGGTTGAGAAGCCAGATTATATCAGATAAATTAATTTTTTACTATAATTCTGGTAATCTGCCCCCTGGTCTTGGGCAAACTGTTCTTGGCTTGAAATGTCCACCCTGGGGTCTGGTTTCCTATGCCTTTCTCTGTTCCTTTTCCTTTAGTACTCCCTCAGAATCTTGCTTCTCAACCTCATTTGGCCTTTAGTTTACATTTACTTTCTGTCTTTAATTGTACCATCCACCTTTTGCTCCTGGCAGGGATTTTGTCTCACTTCTGGTAATTGCTCTCATCATTAAGTTATGTTGATTCCTTCATTCTCTTCAAGCTTTTCATACTTCAGGAACTGGATCTCGCATTACCTCTCCTGACCCAACCACACCTATGAAGCTGTGAACATAGATGAACATCCAGCTATCAGTAGCTACTTATAGAACCCGTTATTTGCCCAACTGGACTGGGTGTTGTGAGAAACACAAAAGAAAAATAAGTTATAGTCCCTACTTTATAAGGAATTTGTAGTCTAGCAACATTTATACAACACAACAAAAGGTGGTGCAGTAGATAGATCTCTAGACTTGGATCTGGCTTCAAATACTTACCAGCTGTGTGATCGTTCGCAAGTCACTTAGCCACTCCCTGACTCAACTTCTTTATCTGTAAAATGGAGATAATTACCTCCCAGGGTTGTTATGAGGATCAAAGAAGATAATATTTGCAAACCTTAAAATATGAGAGAAATGTTATTATTATTACTAATATTATACCAAATTGCTTGCTTCCTCCCTTGGGTAGCACAGTTCTGTGTTAGAACAAGAGAAGCTAAGTCAGATCTGAGTTGTTGGGTTTTTTAGCCAGGAGCAGACCAGGAGAAGGACCTGGAATAAATCATTGATGTCAAAGCTGTTCTGGACTGTCTTATTGCAGACCTTCTGTTACACGTTACAGTCCAGTGTTCTGGGAATTTAGTTTAGTGAAACATATTTGGCATGTAGGACAATATTAAATGAGCAGACTAAATAGAGAACTTATAACTATGTGATCTCTATGTCCTTACCAAAATCTTACATGAGATTGAGAGAGAGAGAGAGAGAGAGAGAGAGAGAGAGAGAGAGAGAGAGAGAAGAGAGAGAGAGAGAGAGAGAGAGAGAGAGAGAGAGAGAGAGAGAGAGAGAGAGAGAGAGAGAGAGAGAGAGAGAGAGGAGAGAGAGAGGGAGAGAGAGAGAGAGAGAGAGAGAGGGAGAGAGCTGTATTGTAGATAAAAGGTTGATGGTCAATTAATGGGATTGATAGTCAATTAATGGGACAATTATCAATTAATTTTGACAGACATTAATTAAATGTCTATAGATGTTTTAGGATGGAGAAATGCAAAACCAAAGTAGCTCCTGGCACAGCACAGAGTAGGCTCTATAAGAATGCTTTCCCCCTTCCTTAATATAACTTTTCATTGTGTATATTATAACTAGTGAACTTGTTCAAGGGAACCTGGTATCATTTTGCTAAGATACTAAATATAGAGATTTCCCATGGGAATATTTGAGCTAAGGCTCAAAATGTTGACCTGGATCCTCCGTTTTAAGGTCTTTCTACCAAAAATGAAACGAATGGTCCCACCAGCTATGGACCTTCTCAGTCTTGAGAACAAATCATGGAGACTTTTGAAGATATTTCTTTATCTGGCTTGATTTTCCCCCTACCTAGTTACAAAATTGCAATCTTTTAAAGGTAACTTAGGTCTAAGTATTTAGTAGCTTAACAGACTAACAGACATTGGCAAAAAGTAGTATTGAAACAATATTTAATCAGGACAGAAATGAAGAGTCAACAGCTGAATTCAGTCTTGGCACATATCTTCCAGATTAGGATCCCATTCTCTTTCTCCAAATTATCCCCACTCTCCACCTCTCTTTCAGAGAAGTTCAGGCTTTGAGCAACTCCATATCAAAGTTGTCAGTCTGGAGGTACTTGAAGATCTATTCTGTATTCATACCAGATGGGCAGATGTGGTTGAAATGACAATTAGGTGGATTTTTTTAATAGTTAAATGAACAGATTCAAAGATTAGTGATTAATAGGACAATGTGTTTATGCTTAGTCCTACTCTATTCAATATTTTTATTACTGATGTAGGTAAAGGCATAGTGGAGGACTTATCAGATTTATGGATGACACAAAGCTGGGGAGGAAAGCAGACATGTTGATCAAAATCAGGATACAAAAAGATTTCATTAAGTTAGAATTCTGAGCCACATTCAATATGATGAACGGAATAGACAAAATCTCACATTTGAGCCAAAGATTGTACTGTACAAAATAGACCAAAAGAGTCATGCTTCGGCAATCTTTAAAAAACTCTGTGGGAACCAGCAGTTTCACATGATGGCCAAAATTTTTTCATAGAGTAAGAAGGGGCCTCAGAGATTTTTAATCTTAACCTTTTATTTTTTAAGTCAGGAAACTGAGAGGAAGATGGGGAAGAATTTGAACCCAAGTCTTTTGACTGTTCTTTTATTCAATTCTTAGCCCTTCCTGGAATGTCACACATTTGATTTTCTCAATACTTTTCATACAGAACAAAGAACATTAATAATGCAATCATATGCAGTAATTATTGAGTTGTTTTAAATTTGTATCTGACTTTTGGTGACCCTAGTTTGGGTTTTCTTGGCAAATAGACCAAGCCATCAATTCACTGTGCCATGTTGCCGCCCCACATGATTTTTACTTCCCTAGAATTAAAAGACATGAATTTGCATCTTGTAGTTACTTGCTTATAATTAAGGACATTTTTTAGAGAAGATGGTTCCAGAAATTTCATTATTGGTTTATTAGTGCAGCACTCATTTTATTTTACTGCAGTTATTAAGCTTTATTGCCCATAGTTATTGCCTGTAGGATTAAATTTGAATTCCTTAGCTTGGCATTCAATACACACAGATAAAACATTATGTGTCAGGCACAGTGGTAAGGGCTGGGTATATAAATACAAGAAAGTAAGATAGTTCTTCTTTCAAATAGCTTATATTCCAATAGAGAAAAGGTAGCTATTTAAGGAGATTCAGAAAGAGGGAAAATACTCATACCAGGGAATTGGTGGTCACTTATTCCACACTTTTATGGCAACCTCTAACTGCCAACCTATGTAAAGCTTATGTTACAGACAAACTAGTTCTATTATGATTCCTAAGAAACATTTGCTCAGCCCTTTCTCCCCACCTCAGCCTCCCACTGCAATTCTGACCATCCTTCAAATGCTATCATCTCCAGGGAAACACCCCAGACCATTTCAACAGGAAGTATTCCCTCCCTCTCTCTAAATTCTTAAAGTCTTTATTAGATGTATCACTCATATTTACTATTCAGGCATTCTGGCCTAGACTCAAGATGAGCATTGGTGAGAGGAAATACTAGCCTGAGGATTTTCCTAATATATAAGGCCTTTAGCTTCTTCTTAGTCAATTTATGAGTATTTCTTTTCAAAAAACAAACAATAAAACAACTAAATCTTTCTATTTTTTCTTCTTTTTTGACTCAGGTGAGAAATCTTGGACTGTTTCATCATACATTGTAATAGCATTTTATACAGTGCTTAAGGTTTACAAAATGTATATCCATAAATATCTCATAATATCAATCAAAATATATAAATCTTATTTAATCCCTATAACTGCCCTGTGAGAGAATGCTATTGTTATACTCATCTAAAAATTATAATGTCCCTTTTGTAGTTGAAGAAACCATTGCTGAAAGAGATTAAGTGATTTGCCTATAACCACATGGTATGAATTCGTCATCCCACCTCTAAATCTAGCCTTCTGTCCATTGCATAACCTGGCTTCTTCTAGGCAGTCTTCAGGAAAATGGACCTTTTTTCCATTAAAAAGGATGTTAATGAATCGAGATTAATGCTGTACAGCAAAGACCAGTTGGAGCTGAAGGGCTGTCTATTCAAATTGGTGTTGCAGAAGAATGTCAAGAATGCACTCATCTAGCTTCTGATTGGAAACATCTAATGAAAAGTCCTTCCTCTCTTCCTCCTGTCTCCCAGGAATGTTATTTCACCTTGGATTTTTTTCTTATTGTTAGAAAGGCTTTCTTGATACCAAGTCAAAATTTGCTTCTGTAACTTGCTGTTAGAGAGGCCATGGATAGGGCACTGGACCTGGAGGAAAGCCGACCTTATCTCCGGTACTTAAATGTCGGAGAAAATTAGGGTAGAATAGATTTTCACCTTGATGAAACTGTCATTGAGGAGTAGAAAGGGAATTTTTCTCTATCTCCATGGTATTCCCCTCCTATGGAAGTGCATATAGTTGGTGACTGGGAGAACATATTTAGGACAATTAAATAGTTGATGCTCCCTTACATTTACTTCATCCTTTTCTCATATTAATCCTATAGGATATGAGTATTAGTATTTTTTCTGTCTTAAAGAAGAGGGAAATAGAGTTGGAAACTGGCCTGGGTTGGTGGGTTGTGGAAATGGAAGTTATTTTGCAGTTAAGACAAATTAAACCAATTACATAGACTCATAGATTATTTAATCAGAAAGGAACTAAGAGACCACTTTGCTTAATACCTTATTCCTTATGAGCAAACAGAGGCCTAAAGTTAGTATCCCTGCACAGACTAGAGCATGTTTCCTGACTGCTGGTCCATAGTCCTTTAAACCAAATTACTGAAATCTGGTCTACCTCATGGGCTGTCCCTGGTTACATAACTTAGAACAAATAACTTGGCAAGGAGGGAGGGTCCTGTTGATATTTCCCAGGTTCAAGTTGTTCCTCTCTTCCCTCTTATTCCTCTTAATAGCCAAATTTGAGAAGCTTGGAAGAGCAAATGAGGGTGAGAAAGGACCCCAGTTTGGGGAGGAAAGAGTTTTCTACAGAAAGCACTCTTTTCTGGCCTTGCCTTACCTGAGGAACCCCTTCTTCTATTTTTTTATTGAAGTTTTTTATTTTCAAAGCATATGCATGGATAATTTTTCAACACTGACCCTTGAAAACCTTGTGTTCCAATTTTCCCCCTCATTCCCCCAACTCCTTCCTTTAGATGGCAAGTAATCCAATATATGTTAAATGTGGTAAAAATATATGTTAAATCCAGAACCTTTTCTTAATGAAGTCATCATGAGCAGGAGGATGTGTTCTATCTGTGGCTGATCCCTGGACTCCCTGGCATTTGCATTTTTCTTTCTCCTCCCAGTGAATATATTGTGAATAAAATTTGTTAAGTCCATCACTACCAACCCTGAAGGAACTGGCTCCCTGGGTCCAGACCAGATTTAGTACTGGGCTTCCTTCCCTCTATTTAGGTTGAATCACAGCCCAGTTCTATAAATCCATCTCCCTTTTTTTCTGAGGAAACACTGCCAGGTCAAGATAACTATATCAAGTCCATTTCCATCTTCATCCTAGTACCTTCCCTCAGAGATAACCTATCTTTTGTGTACATAATTTATCTTGTTTCTAGATAATGATTTATATGTTGTCTCTCTCATGAGAACAGCAGCTTCTGGATGGAAAAGATTGTTTTTGGTTTTCTTTGTATCATCATTTCATAACAGTGCCTTACTGGTACACAGTAAAGGCTTAACAATGGCTTGTTGACTGACTCCCATCCCAGCACTACCCCACCATCAGATTCCATTTTCACTTTTTCTTTAAAGGATTATATGTGCTATTAGTGAAACGTTATATTTTCTGCCCTGGGGCAAACCCCACTGACAATACCTAGCTAAGGGTTTGCTATTGCTTACCTCAACTCACTTTTTGGCACTTACCCTGAGAGAAAGGTGAAGGATAAAGAGAGAAGGGTTAGAGAGAAATATCTCTTTTCAAGACATGATATCTTGCCACATTTCATAAAGAGAACTAATTTGAGCTCAGCAATAATATGTAGCCCCACAGTACGATAATGATCATTTGTCATATAAGCAAGCTTTCAGGAGCATAGCCCGATGGGCAGAGGAGACTCCAAAGGAACCGGGCAACAGGCTATGATCAACCCTCTGGAACCCAGTGACAGATGAGTCTCAGAGAAGGCTTAGTGACAGGCTGGTCGGGGCGGCTGAGAAATTCTAATAACTGAGCCCTGCCCTTCAAGCCTGAAGTGGAAAATAAACAGACCCTCAGGACTCCAGGAGAATCTGTTGGGTCTGGCAACCCTCTAGTGGCCACTGTGGATAATAACAGGAGGTCAAATTGAAGTAGGGACTGGTTTCAGATCCAAAGTGAGAGGCTTGTCCTTAGGATGATGCTGTAGAATGCTTTCCACATCATCTGGACGCAGTATCTCTAGACAACAATCCATAGCTGATGAATATATCTGTGATTTTGAACCCTAAAATATGCTGATGATACCATAGAAAAATACTCTCGTGCCCTTGTGTTAATAAAGACTGGTATGGGGAACTCAAACAGTTGAAAAGAGGCCAACCTGTCTATTATTTGTAGAATACAATAATGTTAGAAGGGTTCTTCTATCTGTAAGAGTCCTTCTAGACTATCATTTCTTTTTTTCTTTTTTCTTTTCCCCCTGAGGCTGGGGTTAAGTGACTTGCCCAGGGTCACACAGCTAGGAAGTGTTAAGTGTCTGAGACCAAATTTAAACTCGGGTCCTCCTGAATTCAAAGCTGGTGTTCTATCCACTACGCTACCTAGCTGCCCATTTTTAAAAAATTAAACCTTTTTATTTTCAAAACATATACATGGATAATTATCAACACTCACCTTTGCAAACCTTGTGTTTGTTCTAAATTTTTTCTCTCCCTTCCCCCCATCCCCTCCCCAGATGGCAAATAATTCAATATATGTTAAATATGTACAATTATTTTATATGTATTTCCCCAATTATCATGCTGCACAAGAAAATCAGATCAAAAAAGAAAAAAAATTGAGAAAGAAAACAAAATGCACACAAACAACAAAAAAGGTGAAAAATACTATTTTGTGATCCATATCAGTTTGCACAATGCTCTCTAGGTGCAAATGGCTCTCTTCATCTCTCTTCATCATAAGATCATTGGAATTGGCCTAAATCATCTTATTGTTGAGAAGAACCACTAGACTATTAGTTCTAAACTCCTTTTTTTTTTTTTTTTTTTTTTTTTTTTTTTACAGTTGGGAAAAAGGAGATTCAGAGAAATTAAGGAGCATGGCCAAGGTTAACAAAGAGTTAGTGGAAGAGCTGAAACTTGAGGGCAATTCTTCTGATTCCTAATACACATAATTTCTGAACCAGGATTAATTCAGGTGAGCGCAGTAATCTAGTTTGAGATTAGAACCCAATAAAATAGTTGCGAACTATAAAAATGGAAGATAAAGATAAATCACTACTTCTTTCTGCCTCCTTATTCACCTTCATAATGATTAGCTAAGTCAGAAAGATGATCTTGAAGGACAGTGGGAATTCTACTGATAACAACTGTTCACAGGCTGGACTTTTTATGTCTCAAGTAGCAAGGAAGTCAAGTCACTAATAAAGCCAAGAATAGCATTGCTTGTTCTTTTAAAGAGAAACCAGTTCAACCTCCACAAACACAAAAATCACAGAATTTTTAGAGGTTAGGTGATTGAAGTCATCACTGAACAACATTCCTCTATATTATGATATTTCTGACCAGTGGTCAATTGACTCCTGAAGACTTTCAGAGAAGGGAAACCTACTGCCTCCCAAAGGTTGGACAGAAATGTTTCAAACCATTGGTAAACTTTTAATATACTAACCTGGATCTGAAAAGGAATATTCTCTACAGCATCTCTGACAACCCAGACTCCATTTGAAGGCTTGATGGGGAACCTACTCTCTCCAAGACAGCTCATTTCACTTCTGAATAACCCTAATTGTGAAGAATTTCCCCCTTAAATGGAGATGAAATCTGTCAGTTTTCAAGTTCTATCCATTAGCCCTAATCCTACCCAAGGAGAACAAATCTATATCACAAGCCAACTCACATGACACTTATTTAGGAACAGCTGTCATGTCTTCCTTATGCCTTAGCTTCTCTAAGCTGAATATCCCAAGTCTTTTCGATTGGTCTATGTGTGGTATACTTTCCGTTGTCTCATTACCCCCGACATTTTCTTTTGGGTGGACTTAGGTTGATTGATGTCTTTCTTACACTGGCATTGAGAACTGAACTAAACAATATTGATTGAGGATCTCATCTCCTTTGTTCTGGATTTTATGTCTCCTAATACATTTGAAATCTAGTTAGTTTTTTTTTTCTTTTTAGCTGCCATATTTCTCTGTTGACCATTATTGAGTACATCTTCATTTTATCCTGACTATATGAATATTGCAAAATATTCTTTAGGGAGTCGTTTAAACATCATCTAGGTATGTGATTACTAACTTCTGTTGAACAAGTCTTGTAATATATATTCATGAATTGCTAGGAGATGGATGGTACACACATTGCATATTTCAAAGATACATACCAGGTACTCAAATTACTTGTAATAGGCTTGAAATACAGTTAATTTTTTTCCTAGGGGGAAATAGTTATCAAATAATATCCCTTCCCTTCCATTTTACAGAACTACATTGTAATACCAGAGAAACTGAGGCAGATAGAGATTGGTTTTTAAACTTTAATGTGGAGAGTTTAGGCTGACCAAATGGGACTCTTGTTCAAAGCATTTGGCCCAGATAAACTGAGGCAGGGAACTTATATAGGGTTTTAGCTAACTAGGGTTTTAGAGGGGAAACAAAAGCAGATAAGGGGGGCAAAGTCACTGGGGAAGATGGATGAGCCATAATTTCAGGAAAAGATCATAAATTAATCTTGAAAGGATAGGGATCAAGTTAGGAAAATTACAGACAGGAGACAGTGAGGCAAGGAGGCAATACTCAAAAGACGGGGGAGTTATCCTAGCAAGGATTGAGATCTGGAGTTTATGACACAATAATATATAAAACTAAATTTCTAGGATTAATGGCAAAGAAGGGGAGGTGACTATGACCCCAAACATATCTAGTGCCCAACAATGTAAGTGGTAGTCAGATAAGCCCTGTGAATTTATATCTGTGTTTCAATTGATCTGTGTGTATTTAGGGCCATCACCCCAGCGGTACTGAAAACTGAGGGGAGCTGAAAGTCCATCTAGGTTATAGCAGGTGATTTTCTCATTCGTGACTGGGTGAATAGGTGTCCTAATGAGCAGGTACCCAACTGACTAATAAACTATCTAGTGAATCTCTACCATCTGCTAGATACTCTGCTCAATCCTAGGAAACGACAAAAACGAAACACTCCTGCTCTTAAGGAGCTTTTACTCTAGCAGGGGGAGAGGCAATAAGGGGAGACAATAGGGACACAGTAAATACAAACAATGTTTACAATTACATTATCACCATAGGAATCAAGATTTAGACTAGAGCAAGAAGGTTATTATAGTCCAATCTCTGAGGTACACAGATATTAATAGCTAGCATGTAATAGTAGTTATTTGCTCTAATATGTACAAAATACTTCATATATGTGCATTAGGTGCTGTTATTAGCCCCATTTTATAGATATTTCTTAACAGTTTCTTAACTGAGGTTGATAGGAGTTGTTAGTAAGTGTCTGAGGCAATGTTAAATGTAATTCAAGAAACATTTATTAAGTGCTTACTATGTGTCAGACACTGTGCTAAGTGCTACAAAAAGAAGCAAAGGACTACTTCCTGCCTTCAAGAAGCTTACAAACATCCATTTGAACTTAGGTCTTCCTGACTCTAAGTTTGGAGATTTATCTACTCTGCTACCTAGTTATTTCCTGAATGAGGTTATTAATAGACGAAGGTCACCCAGGTAGTGAACCACAAGGGCAGGATTTGAACCCAGATCTACATTAGAACCATTATTTTTTTCCCCTATACCACACTGTCTCCTATCTGCATCTGGAGCCATCACTAATCATCTTAACTTCCTGCCACTCACTGGACTCTGATGACTGGAGGAGAGAGTGAAGCTGCAGACAACAAAGTTCTGCCTCACTTAAATCCATATTCACTTGAAAGTCAAGATATCACACTCCTGATGTCATTGGTCCTATTGGAGAATTCAGGACAAATAATTAAGCCGTAACACCCTGATTCCCATCTTAAAAAAAGGCTGGCAGACAGATAAATGATAGATCGGCCAACAGTCTCAGACATTTTGAGTCAGAAAACTCAGATTTTGTAAATACAAAATAAATTTGGAAGTTGTTTGTGGATATAATCAGGAAAGACCCAACACAAGAGACTTCTTCTAGAATCACCTAGGATTCTGATAGATAAGATTTTCCCTTATCTTGCCTGAGTCAGGTTTCCACCTTACTTTCCATCCACTTCCAAGTCATACCACCCATGTATCCTATCCTAGCCCCATCTTTCCATTTCTCTCCATTAGACTTTCTCCAATAGACTGTAAGTTCTATTGACTTGAATAGGACAGGAATTGGCTTGCTTGCTTAGTACATTGCCCGGCACAGTGTAAGCACTTAATAAATGTTTTATCATTTTTGCATAATATGTAGATACTGCATGTAAATTAATTGCATTTGTGAATTACATATGAATATATTTAAATTATACATGAATTAAAGTTCAATTAATTAAAACTCACTAAATTAAAATTTATCAAATTAAAATAATTAAATTACATTTTAAATAAATACAAATTAATTTCAGGAGTCAGAAGTACTAATGAGTGGGGGAATTGGGAAAAGCCTCTGATAGGAATTAGGGATTTCAAGAGATGAAGTGAAAGAGAGGGTCCCAGGCATTGAGGGGCAGCCCATACAAAGGTCCTGAGGCAGGAAATGAGATGCCTTGTGCAAGAATGTCATTAAATCAGGTCCTGCCTAAAAAGTTCTAGACACATGGCTTTTCTAAGTACTTCTCTCCAAAACACATATACATGTATATCTCAATGTATTTCTCTCCCTCTTTTTGTTTATTCTGTGCCTTATGCAGGAATTGCACCCTTCCAGAGGGGTTTCAGTTATAGGTTCTACCCTACATAAGATAACAAATTTCCCTCCTCATGTGCACTCCAAGATGCACTTCTTAATTTTGCACAGCAGAGGGCGCACGACAGCCACAAATGGCAGTCTGCCCAGCGAGATGCTGCAAGTGTACGAAGTTAGGAAGCTGTAGGGGACAATGCTTTTGGCATTGGTTAAGTCCTTGGTGAGGTCGGAAAATTCCTCTGATGGGTCTCTCGAGCTGGCTGAGAGCCAGGAAGTGTGCTCCAGTTGTTGGCAGGGCTAGAGAACTTTGCACAAGTATTTTTTTTTTCCAGATGTGGAGATGCCCCATTTGGGTCCAGAGACCCACACCCACCGTGCAGCTGCAGGACAGCCCACTATTCAAGGAGTAGGGGAGAACGGCTATCCTCAGACTGAACAGCAAATTTCATGCTGGCTGGGACAGGGCTGCAGTTCCTGCTCACTGGAAAGCCTTCAGCAGGATTTTGCATGGGAGAAATTGACTAGGTCAATTTCAACACCAGTCTATTACCAGGGAGATTTATTTAGGATGGGCGGGAGGAGAGAAGCTGAGCCAAAGCTATCGAAAATGGAAATCAGAAATTGTCCTCTGGGGACCAGAGGGAGAGTCCAGGGCAGGGGATCTTAATCCTTTTTGTGTCATGGATCCCTTTTGCAGCGTAATGAAGCCTAGGGACTCCTGCTTAGAATAATATTTTTATTTTTAAAAATTGTATTATTTTAAGATTGATTTTTAAAAATCCCAAGTTTTGAATTATCTTCCTCTTATTCTACCCCCTCCTACCCACTGTGAAATCAAGAAATGTGATATCAATTATATATGTAAAATTATGCAAAACATATTTCCATATTAGCAAAGAAAGTAAGAAAAATAAAGTAAAAAAAGTGATGCTTTGATCTGCATTTAGACTCCATCAGTTTTCTCTCTCCCCGGAGATGGCTAAGTTCTTTGGAATTGTCCTGGATCATTGTATTTTCCAGAGTAATTAAATCATTCACAGTTGATCATCATTCAGTATTGCTAATACGTGTACGGAATCATGTTTTTATATAATTGGAAATGCAAAATTTCATTTGCAGGTTAGTGAAAATATAAATGCATTTGTTTTCCCCATCTAAGTTAAATCCTCTGAAACCTATTTGTGGACCTTTTGAAGGTTTGGGACCCAGGTTAAGAATCACAATTCTAGAAATTTGGAGGAATCCGTGACAAGGGGGAACAGGATGTGGAAACTTGCTCAAGACGTTTTTGGTAACTTTTCACTGATGAATGATATGTGGGTTGTTATTACAGGTTTATCTCAAAGATGCTTACCCAGACTTTTGGAAATAATCTGTTGGTCTTGGAGCCACAGGGTCTGGAAAAATGGGGTCTTTTAACAAGGAAGGAGCTTTTTTCTCTCTCTGCTTTTTTTTTTTTTTTAAATTACCTAATTGATTTGTTTCCTGGAATTACATTCTTGTTAAGACCATATTACATTTTGTCCCATCTTGCTCCTCATCTTCTCTGCTGAATATACTAAAATTCTGCTTGTGCTGTCTGATTTCAATTCTTTATTACTCAATCTCTCATCAATTAATGACAGCTGAACTTCTACTTCCACAATTTGACTGAAACCATTCTATGAGCTCACCAATGTTCTCTTGGAGCGACTTCCCCTTTAATTCTTCATCAGATGTGTTACTATTGGTTTGTTCATAATTTCATCTTGAGATGTTCCTTTTGAGATAAGAATTTCTCATCTCTCCTGGCTTGATCCACCTTGTACATTATGGGATATTACCTATTTTATCACTTATTAGCTATTATCAAACACTTCCCCCCAACATACAGATACATGTATCTATCAATACATTACTCTCCAGTCCCTCTTTTTATCTATCTTGTATCTTGTGCATGAATTGTTCCTTTCCAGAGTGGTTTCAGTCATCGTTGCAATGATACATAGGATATCAAAATTTTCTCCTTATGTTAAAATCTCCAGTTTTCCTTGCTTATTACCTATATATAGATATCTATGTATCTATACACCTTCTCTACTGACATTTGAAATTGGATGAATGTGTATAAGTATATTCACATACACATAAATAATGGAGCTACTTGACTATCCCTTTAAACCCCAAATCACCAACTGGCTAGTAATAAATCCCAGCCCAAGCCTGCTTGTTCTTTGTTTGGGTCCTGATGACTCAGAGTGAGGGTAAACAGCAGTTGTTTCTGTTCTGGCCCCTGAATTTCCTCATCATTTTCCTCAAATCAGTCTTGATGTTTGTGAGTTTTCTGACTCAGATGAGCAAATGCAATGCTGTGCCCCAGATCTCGGAAAACTACCCACCCTTTTTTGACTCCACTGTTACCAACTGTATGTTGGCTCAACTAACTGTCAAATTTAGCAACAAAATGTTCTCTCTCAGAGAAGTGGTCTCATCTGTTGGCATTACTCCTTCTGATAGTCTGTTAGTTTTTGGGCCACTGGTTTTGTTAAATGCAAATATACAGCTTAGAGAGAATAAGTCTATGATCAGTCCAGCACTCTGCATCCCACATTGCCTTTATCACTCTCACATCCTGTCTGTCTCTTCTTCTTATAGGTACATAGTCTATAAAATACCTGTGTTTGCTGTGAGGTTGCATCCATGAAGTTTTGTATTTAGGTAAACAGAAGACAATATTGGTGATGAAAATATCATGAGATGCACAAGTCTTCAGTAGGTAAGTAAGTGATCATGCCATTGTTGTTTCCAACTCCACTCTTCCAAAGAACTCCCTATTATATCTGGGAGTCTGAGCTGACTCTAGCATTAAAGTCGCCCAGAATTATAAGCTTATCTTGTCACTTTGAGAATAAGGATTTCCAGGTCTTCATAAAATTTTTCCTTGACTTCATCAGGATTTGTCATAATGGATACATAGGCACTAATAATCAATATTGTATGTCAACTTCATGATGATGTGTTTCCCTGGGTTCTGGATGGTAGATGATGCTTTAGAGCTTCTCCAGTCACCAGTGGAGTGAAACAAGGCTGAGTGCTTGCTCCCAAGCTTTTTTGCATGATGTTTTCAGCCATGATGCCCGAAGTTTTCAATGAGGATGAACAGGACATCAAAGTCAGCAACTTTGAAATTCTTCAGTTTGAAAAGGCTACAAGACAAAAAACAAAGTGGAGGGAGTGTTGATGCATGATTATTTGTTTACAGATGATTGTGCACTCAATGTAGCTTCTGAAGCTGAGATGCAACAAAGTATAGATTGATTCTCTGGTATTTGTGCTAATTTTGGCTTAACAATCATTACCAAGAAAACAAATATTCCATCAGCCAACATCCCACCATCGGTAGAACTATCTTGCCACTGGACCCAAATGGTTCTGGAGGAGAAAGTGAGGCAGGGGACCTTGCTCAGCCCTCCTTAATTTAAATCCCATTTTATTTACATATCATGACAATCTCCCTAATGTCATGGTCCTCTTCAAGAATGAAGGATAAACAGCAACATGGGTTACAGCAAATGAAGAAGTTTTGAATGCTGGGGTTAAGTTCACTTACCTTGGCAGTATATTTTCCAGGAATGTTCACACTAATGATGAGGTTGACACATGCATTGCCAAAGCTGGCTCAGTGTTTGGGAGGCTCATAAGGAAAGTGTGGGAAAGAAGAGGTATTAGACTATTAAACCAAAGGTCTACAGATCTATTATACTGATCTCATTGTTAGATTCCTGTGGAATCTGGACAGTCTACCAGTGCCACACCAGGAAATTGAATCGCTTCCATTTGAATTGTCTTAGGAAGATCCTGAAAATCACCTGGCAGGATGTAATACCAAAGTGATACACAGATACTTTAAGGCAGGGGTCCTCAAACTTTTTAAATAGAGGGCTAATTCACTGTCCCTCAGACTGTTGGAGGGTTGGACTATAGTAAAAACAAAAACTATGAACAAATTCCTATGCACGCCTCATATATCTTATTTTGAAGTGAAGAAACAAAAATGGGAACAAATACAATATTTAAAACGAAGTAAAGTTAAATCAACAAACTTACCAGTATTTCAATGGGAACTATGGGCTTGCTTTTGGCTAATGAGATGGTCAATGTCTGGTTCCATATTTGTCACTGCTAGTCATAACAAGTGATGCAAGTGTGCATCCGTTAGTCTTGATCTGGTTGGAGATTTCAAATGTTTCATTCTAGAAAAAGTCTATTCACAGACATAAGTGCTGCCAAAGATGGTTGCCATTTTGAGTGCATGGTTCCTGAGATGAGGATATGTTTCAGAAGGGAGAGATACTAGAAATTATGAAGGCTGCTTCACTTGAATGCGTCTTTCAGAGAGTCACAATTCTGCAGTTCAGCCAGTTTCATTTGGTAAATTGTATCCGCATTTTCAATGTCAATAGAAAATGGGTTACAGAAAAGCTGTATGTCCTGTTCATGGAGATGAAGCTCTTTAAATCTAAATTGGAACTCCTTTTGCAATTTTTCCAATGAATCCACTCACGTTTTATTTGGGAATGCAATCAGTGGTTTTTCTGCTAACAGATTTTGAGTTGTGGGGAGGTGGCAGAAGTTTTCCTCCTTCACTTGTTTGATGAGGAGGCCTAATTTTACTTCAAATGCTTTGACATGTGACTCCATATCACAGATGAGTTTCTTCTTTCCTTGAAGTTGCATATAGAAATTGTTGAGTAGCTCTGTTACATCTGTCAGAAAGGCAAGGTGCCATTTCCATTCTGCATCATTGAGCTTTGGCACTTATTTGTTTTTTGAAAGTAGAAAAGTTGTAATCTGTGGAAGTAAGTCATAGAAACGTTTCAAAACTCTCTTTCAACCCAGCCAACAGACTTCTATGTGATATAGAACATCTTCATACACAACATTTAGTTCAGACAGAAATTCCTGAAATTGTCTGTGATTTATTGCATTAGCTCTAATGAAGATACCACAATTTTCATAACAGAATCCCACTTGAGTGATTTACTACACAGCACTTCTTGGTGGATGAGGCAGTGTATGGCTATTGGATGAGAATGGTTATGTTTGTCTATCTCTTGGTTAATGTGAGAAATTACTCCTTTCTTAGATCCCACTATCAGTTGTCACACCTGCTAGTTTAGCCCAGTCCAACTCCAAACCATTCATAGTTTGGCAAACCTTTTCATAGATAGTCTCTCCTGTAGTTGTTCCTTTGATTTTTTGCAGTGCAGCAAGCTCTTCTATGACTTCAAGATAATCATTTGTCCCACGAATAAAATTAGAAGTTATGCAGAATCACAAACTTCATTGCTTTTGTTAAGTGCCAAGGAAAAAGAGGATTTTTTTTGTGGAATTTTGCAACTGCTGATGCAGATTGTCTCCTATTCCTTCAATCCTCTGTGTACTTGTAGGTCCTGAAAGACTTACTGTAGTAAATAAATCAGCCTCCTCTGGACACATCTTTTTGGCAACAGAAAGAAGGCATTCTTTAACAAATTCTCCTTCCATGAATGGTCTGCCAGTGTGTGCTATTAGCTTGGCAACTTGAAAACTTGCTTGCAGTGATGAAATATTTAGCTGTTTCTGCTTCACAAAAATATTTTGCCGAGTTGTCAATATATTTTTTCAGTTTTAATATTTTATTTTTTCTTACTTCTCCAATCATATTTATCTTTATGTTGAGTTTCATAGTGTCTATGCAAATTATATTCTTTGAACACAGACACTATATTTTATCAGACATACTTCAGGCTTCAGATAGACATTGGTCAAGCTAATAGATTAGATATCGATAAGTGTCAAATACTGATAAATGTCACCAGCTCAGGTTAAGTAAATATGGTTATAGCTGGCCAAGGGTCAAGTAAATATGAGCCTGCACATATTATATTTATGCAGGTCATTGGGGAAACACAGAAATAGTGAAAATAAAATACAGAAAAAGAGTTCATACATTCCTGTATGTTTTTCACCTTATCTCTTATCCCACACAATTTCCCTTTGAAATATATACATGGTTTTGTCATATTTCTACAAACTTACACACTGTTCAAAATCAGTTAACATATATATATATTGTTTATCAAGTTCACCATCAAGATCATACCCCTCTAATACATTCCAGCCTTTTCTCTGAAGAATCAACATTTTAATACCATCTTCTGTATGCAATATTTCAATAGGTACCATTGAACTATTCTGGTTACTAATGTAATTAGACAGGATAGACATAGTCGCAACAAGATAATACCACTGATTGCAATAAGTCCTTACCATAAATATTGCTTCCACCGACTCTCTTGGAAATGGTTATCCCAGAACAGATTGGCATTTGGCAGACATAAAAATACAAAGATAAATTAACAAAAATGACAATTTAGGGAAACTGAGGCACAACATTACACACTCTCCTTCTGAATATTTGAATTATTGAATGCCCCTGGATACCTGGGAGGTCTCAGTACTATAATTTTGACCAACCCAATGTGAAGCAAATAAATCAAAAAATAAAACTAGAAAATGCAAGAACAAGTCTCTTCTGACAACCCCAGAGTTATCAGCAGTACAAAGGCCCTCACCTCAGCCAGAGAATCCAGTTCGAGATGGATGGTTCACTGTGTTAGGTGGTCTGCAGTCATTTGTGCACTTAACTAAGCTTCTGCTTATGTAGGGAGTAGCAGTGATCAAGACAACCCCATGCTAAGAGAGGCACCCCAAGTCTGTCAGAGATTCCAAAAGAGGGAAAGAGTGGGGCTTGGAATAGCTCCACCTGTCCTCTCTGATAGAACAGGAACTGCTTCCAAGATCCAGAAAGGATTTCTGAGCAGAATATGCACAGTTAGACCATGAAGGCAGGCAAACCCCGAACTTTAGAGGCTTCATCTCAAAACAGCAGTGTCTTCTGAAAATGCTGAGATACCAAGTAAGAAACTGAGCTTACAGGAGACTGCCAGTCCCAAGACAAGGGTCTATATCTTGGAGATTTCCTGAAAACAGCCAGAGAACAGTCTGCCAGAGCAATTCCAACAGAATAAGGGATTCCAAAGCTAAAGCATCAAATAATCATCCCACATATAAAGTTCCCATACATCCATAATGGCAATAATTGCACAATTTAACAATTTCCATCCCAAATCTTAAACACACACCTTATTTCTCTATTCCACACAAACCAAAGCAGGGAAGTCTGATAGGAATAAAAAAAACCTTATCTTTGTGATTCCTCTCCAATATGCAAGTTTTGTTTCCATCACTCTGTGACCTCAGGAAAGTTGTAGTCATCACGTTTCTAAATTTTTGGAGAAATTTTAATTATGGTTCCAAGATAAACAAGGTAGAATCTCATCCATTAATTCAATCTCCTAACTGGAGGTGAATAATTTCAGAGATTAATCGAGAAGAAAACCACACATTTATTTGAAACTACTTAGGGTGTCCCTCACTAAGGAGTGACTTTCTGCTAGAATACACGGCAGCCACCCGAGGAGTGAGACACAAGGAGACTGAGAAAGTTGCTGTTCTCTGACTGACAGGCTCTTGCATCGTCTCACCTCCCTCCTCTTTCCTCTGCCTCCAACTCATCTCATTCCTAGTCCAACACCTGTATCAGCAAAAGTTTCCCTGTAACTCCTTCAGATGCTATTGTTACGTCACACTCTCCCTGAGTTGTTCTACCTCAGTTTCCCTTATTGTTCTGACTGAGTTTCTCTGAATTGTTTTATCTCAGTTTCCTTAACTGTTCTGCCTCAATCCCCTTAAGTTGTTAACCCTCTCCCCCATGTTCATTAAGACTGAAGACAATTTGCTCTAAGGTTATAAATTGTCAATGGGAGATGAGGAGCACCTCAGACATCCTGGCTCCTCGCTCCTTCTGCCCTCAAAGAATTTATGACATTGTCCCTCTAAAATATTCCAAGAGATAAGACCATCCCGGATACTTCATTGATCTCTTTACTTCTGTTTATTCAAACATCCTGTCTCGGTCTTTTTAGTAAGACTTTATTGCCTCTCCCCATCCTGACAGAACCAAATGGTTCTGTAAAAATCTTTCCCACTCTTTTTTCTTTGTTTGAAAGATATAAAAGGCTTTTCTCCCATTAGTCACTGGATACTTTGAGACGAGAGTCCTGTCCAGTCAATTAAACTCTTCAATTAATAAAATATTAAAAGTTTTCTAATCTATATCTTGCCTCAGTTTCTCTGGAATTACACTATGATCCACAGCTGGGGAGGTCTTGGGGAATTGACCTGTCCCTTAACAATTCCTTGTTTTTTTTTTTTTGGCTGTTATTCCCCCTCCCACCCCACCACAGCATGGTCCCCACACTGAGAAACCCAAGAGGTGCTATCACTTTTGGTAGCAGGTGTTGATCTTGTGAAATGTCATGGAGGCAAACTTTCAAACAGAGAAGAGGACTGTGGTCAGAACAAGCATTTAAGTGTTTCATCTGTCTCCTGGCTCGGCCCTTTGATATGTTGGCCCATTTAATTACCCCCAATAAAAAAATTCTTACTGGGAGTTTTCTTCCTTAATTCTGGAAGGATCCTTCTCATGGACAGCTCTGGTTCTTCTTATAATTCTTGACCCACGTTCAGATGCCATATGTTGGACTACACAGGAGAGCTGCTGAAATACGCGAGAGCCACCTGACAGTGGCTGCTGGAGATCCAACCCAGAATGGATCTCCTCTTGTGAAAGGATGAAGCAAGGAGACTGAGAGGCCATTGCTGTTCTCTGACCTCTCTCCTAAGAAGCCATTGCTTTGTCTGACCTCTCTCTCCTCCTCGCTGTGCCTCCAATTTATCCCATTCCCAGTCTGCAACACCTGTGTCAGAAAAGGCTGCCTTGCATCTCCTTCAGATGCTATGATCCACAGCTGTGGAGGCTCTCGAAAAATTGACCTGTCCCTTAACAACTTTCTAATTCAAGAATACGTCTTTCTTTTTTATTTTTTTGACTCTTTTGCATTTTTATTCATTTCATAGCTACACAAAGTTGAAACATGCACATGTACTCATACATTTAAACATACATATATATGCATATATACATATAAGAAATCCTTACTTGATTGCCAGTCTTCTGCTTGATAATTCTTTTTTTTTTAATTTAATAGTTTTTATTTACCAGATATATGCATGGGTAATTTTACAACATTGACAATTGCCAAAGCTTTTGTTCTACTTTTTCCCCTCCTTCTCCCCCCCCCCCAGATGTCAGGGTGGCCAATACATGTTAAATATGGTAAAGTATAAATTAAATAGATGTCTTTCTTTAAGTAGAAATTGGGCCCCAATAATCAGCCCTTTCAGAGAAAGATACATAGCCAATGAGCAGTATTATATAAAGATTCTATTCCAATACTAATGTCTTTCAAAGTAGATTAAAAACAAAGCAGGGGAAAGGTTTTAGCCAGCCATTTGGTGTTCAGAAAGCAAATTAATATCTCTAGGAAATACATTAATCTTTGTTTAAAGAAAGAAAAGGAACATTGAACATTTAGAAAGTTTTATACTTATTGCAGATGCTATCTATTCAAGAACTGCAAAGCAGAAAGGATTTTACTGAAGTTATGGAGGCCACCTGTATTGTTTTTCTTTCCTCCTGAGGATTCATTTAGATGACCTTCTCGGGTCACTTACAACTCTCTTATCTATCAATCAACAAGAATTACAAATAGAATACAAGAAATATTCCTTCCTGACCCTGTGGTCTATGAATTTATGAAACAAAAAGTTTGTGATGAAAATGGTGATTGGGATTTGGAAGATGTCTGATAAAAATGCATACAAAGGTTATAAAGATTACTTAAATCAAAAAGATTAAATCTGAGGACACTGCACTAGCCCATAGTGGAGCAAAGGGGACTTGGCCTAATAGCAAATCAGAAAGATATTACCTAGCGAGAATTCTTGTGGAAAATACCAGCCTGCCTTCCCTATTTGCAGCAAAGAGGATTTTGAAGTCTCTGTGCTTCCTTTTTTACTTCCAGGAAGTGAGATGTGAGATTACCTCTAAGGACCTGATTAAGAATCATAAAGACCCTCACTAGTAGGGATTCTGCTGCTGTGCTGTAAAGCTGGGATCTGCCACTCAGAGAATGGATATGAGAAGAGAAAGATATAAGTTAGTTATAGATTCAAGATTCCCTCTTCCCTTAGAGATGTGATTATCATTTCAGAAATAAGACCAAGTAGTGTTGATTTCATGGAATCTCAAGAATGTCATCAAAGGCTTGAAATTTGTTCCACGTAGAAAACATTAGCCACTATTTTTATTGATTGGTGATGATACACCTATCAAAAATTACTAATAAATAATGATTATGAATTAAAATAATTTTTTAAAAATACAGTTGGGAGCTACTTGAGAAATTTTAGTAGGTTACCAAGAATAGAGGGATGTGAAATTTAAACAATATCCTTGGAGGATGGAGATAAGGAAGAACAGCTGAGGATACCTTGAGTGTTGTTTTTTTTTAATGAGGCCTGGATTTTCAAGCTTTGTTATGGATTTTAACTAAAAAGAATCTTTTCTTGTATTCATTTCTTTAGTTTAGACACTGATTATGATTTCCTGCATAAAGACAACATTGTAAAAATATTTTATATTCTCATCTGTCCATACAATTTATCAAATTTATAAGTTTTCAAAGCTTCCTCTTCCAATCTCTATCTCTTCTCTCTCTCTCTCTCTCTCTCTCTCTCTCTCTCTCTCTCTCTCTCTCTCTCTCTCTCTCTCTCTCTCTCTCTCTCTCTCTCTCTCCCTCCCTCCCTCCCTCCCTCCCTCTCTCTCTCTCTCTCTCTTTCTCTCTCTCTCTCTCTCTCCTTCTCTCTCTCTCTCTCTCTCTCTCTCTCACACACACACACACACACACACACAAAACATAAAAACTATTGAATACCTACAACAAATTAAGGGGATGGATTGTAGATGCAGAAGGGAAGAATAGATCCAATCCAACAATAACAAAATTTTTATGAAGAAATCTTCAATGCAAAGATTCTTGAAATTGGAAGCACTATGTACTAATTCCAACTCTGAAACTTAGTAATTTCATGATCCTGTCTGAGACAACAAATATGAATATCATTTTTAAATAAAATTATTAAAAGAAGGTTGTCTGAGACAGCTCATAATAAAAGCATGGTGAGAAGGTAGAAAGTGTTGTTTATAATGCGAATACCTAGGTTCAAATTCTTCTTCTGTTATTTGTGACCTGTGTGACCATTTCTATAGAAGTCAAGTTTCTTCATCAACAAACTGAACTCTCTAGATTTTTTCACTTTCTCCATAACTGTTTGGCTCACATTAGTCCTCTCTACTCCTTTTTCTAGGGCTTTTTTATGTTTTGAATTCCTTATAAGAATGTAGTTATCTGAGGCCAGAAATTGCCTCAGTGAGGTTTATATAAAAACCTCAGACAGGGCTTTGGCCATATGATCCTCAGAAGTTACAAACATCTTCCCAATTTGGAAATAAAAGAAACTCCCACCAAATCAAATGAAAAAATATTTGCAAAGTACTTAGAATAGTGCTTGCCATATACTTAATGCTACATAAAATCCAATTATTATTACTGTTCTTATTCTTTTGTGGTTGTTAGATAAGTACTCAGATGGGGAAACTGAAGTCTTGCCTGTTTTTTATAAGGCAGTTGATTTTTGAGGAACTCTTCAGAGAAAATAAAGAAAAGAAAGGGACAGGTGGCAACAGGTTAACTATCAGACAGTGTCTGAAACATCTACAGTTTCTGTCTTCAAGACCATGAGTTTCGACTCCTAAATGATGAATTCTAAATGTATATGCTTGTAGTAGAAACATGAAAGAAAAAAGACAAGAATGGGCAGCCTTTGTTCTGGCCCTGACTTTTGTCTCTTTAATTATGGGTGTTTTAATGCTGTTAACATGTGTTTGTAAATTTCTTCATGAATACCCATGGATCATCATAACCTTAAGAAGACTAGACTGAGGAGATTGTGAATAATGTACTGAAAAGGAAAACAAGCCTTCAATGAGTTACAAGTCAAGGCAGTTTATTAGGAATGGATACTCAAGTGTGAGTGACTGCAGTCTTTCAGTGGAAAAGCACGTATAGTGGGGTGGGCTTCTGCAAGAGTGCGAACCCAGATTGAGAACCCAAAGCTCAGTTTCTGTCCTTATATCTGACATAAGAGGCTGGTAGATTCACAGGCACTACCAATGAGGGGAATCTTAAAAAGAATGGATGAACCAGGTGAAAGTTCAACATGATGATTATTCCAGCAGCTCTCCTGTGTAGTCCAACATATGGCACCTGAACGTGGGGCAAGAATTACAAGGAAACCAGAGCTGTTCATGAGAAGGATCCTTCCAGAGTTAAGAAAGAAGAGCCCTGGTAAGACTGTTTTGGTTGGGGTAATTAAATGGGCCAACACATCAAAGGGCCAAGCCAGGAGACTGATGAGATACTTAAATGCTTGTTCTGACCACAGTCCTCTTCTCCATTTGAAAGTTTGCCTCCATGACATTTCACAAGGTTAACACCTGCTATAACCATCCAGAAGTGATAGTGCCGCTTGCGTTCCTCAGTGTGGGGACCATGCTGTGGCGGGGGTGGGAGGGGGAATAACAGCAAAAAAACAAAACAAAACAAACCAAACCAAACCAAAAAAACAAACAAACAAACAAACAAACAATATCCCGAGAGCCTCCCCAGCTGTGGATCATAGCATCTGAAGGAGTTGCTGGGCAACCTTTGCTGACACAGATGCTGGGGACTGGGAATGAGATAAATTGGAGACAGAGGGAAGAGGAGGAAGGTGAGATGATGCAAGAGCCTCTCAGTCAGAGATGTCAGAAAACAGCAACTGTCTCAGTCTCCTTGTTTCATCTCTTCACAAGAGGAGATCCAGCCACTGTCAGGTGGCTGCCATGTATTCCAACAGAAAGTCACTTCTTAGTGAGGGACATCCTAAGTAGTTTCAGATAAATGTGTGGTTTTCTTTTCAGTTAACCTCTGAAATGATTCACTTTCAGTTAGGAGGTTGAATTAATGGATGAGATTCTACCTTGTTTTTCCTGGAACCATAATTAAAATTTCTCCAAAAATTTAGAAACGTGATGACTACAACTTTCCTGAGGTCACAGAGTGATGGAAACAATACCAGCATATTGGAGTGGAATCACAGAGGTAAGGTTTTTTTTATTCCTATCAGACTTCCCTGCTTTGGTTTGTGTGGAATAGAGAGATAAGGTGTGTGTTTAAGATTTGGGATGGAAATTGTTAAATTGTGCAATTATTGCCGTTATGGATGTATGGGAACTTTATATGTGGGATGATTATTTGATGCTTTAGCTTTGGAATCCCTTATTCTGTTGGAATTGCTCTGGCAGACTGTTCTCTGATTGCCTGTTTTCAGGAAATCTCCAAGATATAGACCTCTGTCTTGGGACTCTCAGTCTCCAGCCCTGTAAGCCCAGTTTCTTACTTGGTATCTCAGCATTTTCAGAGGACACTGCCGTTTTGAGATTAAGTCTCTAAAGTTCATAACAAAAGCATGGTGAGAAGGTTTAAGCAGTGGTCCTCAAACTTTTAAAATAGGGGCCAGTTCACTGTGCCTCAGATTGTTGGAGGGCTGGACTATAGTAAAAACAAAAGCTCACACTCTGTCTCCGCCCCTCAGTCCATTTGCCATAACCCAGGCGGGCCGAATAAATGTCTCAGCGGGCCCCAGTGGGCCACATCTGGCCCGTGGGCCGTAGTTTGAGAACCCCCTGCTTTAAGGTCTCTCTTAATTTTAGACTTGATTGTGTGACATGGGAGACACTGGCACAGGATCACCCAGCATGGCATGCCCTTATCAGAGAAGGTTCTGTGCTCTATGAGCAAAGCAAAATGGATTTAGCTCAGAAGAAAAATGAGGTGCAAAATTACAGAGTCCACCCCAAATATTCATAGGGACTATCTGTGCCCAGACTGTGGCAGAGCATTCCGAGCTCATATTGGTCTGATCAGCCACAGTCAAGCACACTCTAACTTGCTCTAACATAGTGATGTCATTTGGATCCTATTGGAAAGCGAAGGACAATAATTAACTAACTGTTCTGGTCAGAAACTTGAGTGTTTCTAATTCTAGGAATCCTCCCAGATGGATTCTTTTGTGAAGGCAAATGAGGCTCTCTTTTGTCTCAATTCTTACCTAGCCCTTAACTACAGAATGGGTATTGCCTCAGATAAACTGAGATTCAGGGAAAACCTTAGCTTAAAAAAGATCAAGGTCTCCCACTGCATCTGGGGCCACTACCAGTTGTCTTAACCTATATCTTACCATTGGACCTCTGGAGGAGGGATTGAGGCTGATATTTTGCACAGCTCGGCCTCTCTTAAATCCAATTCATTGGCAAGTCAAGATATTACCCTCCTGATGTTATTGGTCCTCTTCAAGAAAGAAGGATGAACAACTATCTCCATTTTACATCTGGGGAAACTGAGACTTAGAGAGCTGGTGACTTGCTTGCTTTAAGTCAAAGACAGTATTTGAAACTAAGTATTACTGTCTCCTGCTTCAGCATCCTATTCACCATGCTCTGCTGCCTCTGGTGGAAAGAACCCTGGTTTTGGAAATAGGTTAGACTGGAGTGAAAAACTAGTTGTCTGGCCCAAGGAAAATTACTTGATCTCTAAGGACCTTAGGATCGTTATCTCTAAAATGGAAATATCAGTGATGTTTGTGCTACTTCTCTCACAAGGTTGTTATGAAGAAGGTGCTATGAAAACCTTAAAATCTCCCTCGTCTTCCTCCTCTCATAGGAATTTGGACTCTGCCCCTGGCACCGTGGTCTCTGATAGGTTTATCTTGCCTGGAACCAGGTCTCTCTAAACTCCATGCTGTTGCATGGGAGCGCACTACCTCTTCAGGCTCCCATTTATGGACTCTTCTTGAGGGTAAAGCACTGTCTTATTTGCTTATAATTTGTTCCCTTAATACTTAACACAATGGCTGGTACACAGAAAGCACTTAATAAGTGCTTTTTTCATCCATCTATTTATTGAATAATTGGGAATTATTATTTTATTGCTATGATACACATCAGGAATTGCAGGTTTTGGGGTGTGTGTGTGTTTTAGAAGCAGCTGTCTGGCAATCTCCTTCCCCAGAGGCTAGCTCTGTGAGTCATGGCTTAGCCTCAAAGCTCAGGCTTCTGGAGCATTTCAGGGACTGCCATGACTAAGCCCTGGGAATGTAGATTATATAGCCTTCATTGGTCTTATGGAAGGATGGAACTCCTTTCTTTCTTCTCCCTCCCTCTCCCCAGTCCCAGCCAACTCTCCTGTAGAATATTTATGTCAGGGGTGAAGGTAGAGCGAAGGGAAAGAAATGTCTGAATATTTAGAAGCACGGAGAGGCTGCTCTGTCTGGACACCCCTCCAGTGTCTGAATTTTCTGGGAAGCAGAAGCTAAAAAGACAGAGCTGGGCTAAGCTTCCATTCCCACAGGCCACGGAAAAGCAGTTTTTCTCTCTAGGCATCTACTGCCGTTTCTGTTCTCCGGGTCATCTGCACCAGTTGTTTGTTCAGGGTCATAATGTGAGCAGTTTCCCCCTGCCCTGTAGCCCCCGGCCCTAACCCTAGCCAAGGAAAACAAGACTGGTCAGGAAGTGGGGATGAGGGTGATGAGTCAGGAAGAGGACCAGAGCCAGTGTGATGCCATTGCTGACAAAGTCATCTTGGGAGAATCCCGGGGGGTTCTAGCAGAAGGTCCAAGGAGACTGCCTGGGGCTGGATGAGTGTAGGGGGATTGAAAGGTGGGCAGAAAAGAGCAGGAACCTATGAAAGTAGAAAGATCCAGTGAGAGTAAAAGATGGAGTCAGAGGACCCTTTGGGCTTCAAATCCAGCCTCTGATAGTTATCCCGTCTGAGACCTTGGGGCAGAGGCACAAAGCACTTTGGGCAAAGTGACAAGCTTGGACTAGATAGTCTTTCCCACTCTAGAGTGATGCACCTTTGATCTTTCCTTGAGGAACCAGTAAACCTGATAGTGTTTCTTAAGAACTTTCCTCCTCTTCTCTTTGCAAGTGAAGGTTTGAAACCCATTGGTGGATGGCTACCTCCGGGATGAATCTATTCCCCATGCTTATGTGAAGACTAATGAAACTTATATTTATAGAAAGACCACTAGGTGGTGCCATAGTGCATAGAGCACTGGGTCCGGAGTCAGGGAGTCTCAGCCTCCTGAGTTCAAATCCAGCCTCAGACATTTACTACCTGGGTGACCCTGGGCAAGTCACTTCACCTTGGTTGCCTCAGTTTCCTCATTTGTATAATAAGCTGGAGAAGGAAATGGGCAAACCATTTCAACATCTTCACCTAGAAAATCCCAAATGGAGGCCCAAATAAACCATTAAACTGAAATGACAGAATAACAACATAAAGGCTGACAAAATGATTTATCATTATTTCACATAAATCTGGCGACATGGGATGGCAGTAGGGGTAAAAAATACCTGGTTCAGATTCTGCTTTTGACACATCTAGTAGGTTGCATGACCCCAGGCAAGATGGTTGATAAGAAGTGCCCTTCACATAACTCTTTAAGATCATATAGCAGAATAGATGGCAGTCTGCTAGGGTGTTAGGTGAGAACTCGGGTTGTCTGGACAGTTCTCTGGCTCAGAATTCACACCTTTAGTTCCGGCCTTTAGGGGGAGTTTACACCTTTAAAAGGAGTCCTAAAAGGAGTTTACACAACCTTTAAAAGGAGCAAGTTCATTGGTTTTCTCACAAGCTCTGTTGAGTTCTCACTACAATCTCTGCTAGGATAAAAGAGGAGGGCAGGAGGGCAAGGAGGTAGTCGAGTCTATTCTGGGACAGAGTTGGGACAGCACTCTGGAGGAAGAAGAGTCTAGTCTGGGATTGAGTTGAGACGGCAGTCCCCAAGGACAACTTAGAGACAACTGGACCTTTACAATTCAGGACCTTTACATTTTGGAGTCCACAACGTGGGGCAAGGACTTTTGCTTATCCTGACAAGGACTTATTCTGAGCCCTTCAGAGGAGCTAGCCAGGACCTTCGCACTAGGGCAAAAGGAATTTTTGTCTTCAGGAGTTCCTTTTAGCAATGAAAATACAGGTTTAGTTAAAAAAGGAAGAAGAGCAAAAATTGACTGTAAAAACAATCACAATGACTAATACTTAGATAGCACTTTACAGTTTGCAAAGTCCTTTACAAATTTTTACTTTATTTTGTTCTAACAACTATGCGAGAAGTGGACTTTATTATTTTCATTTTACAGATGGAGAATGTGAACCAAATAAAAGAATTTGGATGGCTTCTCAGCTGGGAAGTATCTGAGGCAAAATTTGAACTCAGATTTTTGTGATGAGAGACACGGAGAGAGAGAGATGGACAAACAGGGAAAGAGACGGAGAGAGACAGACAAAGAGATGGAGAGAGACAGGCAAAGAGACGGAGAGAGACAGACAAAGAGACGGAGAGAGACAGACAAAGAGACGGAGAGAGACAGACAAAGAGACGGAGAGAGACAGACAAAGAGACGGAGAGAGACAGACAAAGAGACGGATTGAGATGGAGAGAGAGAAAAAGAGAATCTCTCTCCCTCTCTCCTTCTCTCTATCCCCTCTACCCCTCTACCCCCTCTATCTATCTATCTATCTCTATCTATCTATCTATCTATCTATCTATCTATCTATCTATCTAGAGAGAACGAACGAGAAACAGGGAGAGAGAGACAGAGAGAGACACACAGAGAAAGAGAGAGGAAAGGAGAGGGAGGAGAGAACAGGGAGAGGACAAAGGAAAAAACAAAGGGGGAACAGAGAGAGACTGAAACAGAAAAACAGACTGTTGGCTGTGGTTTTTTTGAGCAAAAGGGTGAAGTGGGCAAGCCTGGAAGTACAGACACAAATGGTATTGGGGATTTCCAGGTCACAGCTTCATGGGGTGAATTTCTTCGGTTCACAGGGCTCCTTTTGGTCAGCCACCCAAAGACACGAACCCTATGTTTGTATGTCCTTGGGGAGAGTAAGTTCCAGGGATTCTGTTGGCCTCATGTGCCCCAGTCTGGGGGATCACTGGAATGGAGACCAGAGCAGCCAACCAATGGCCCAGGCTTTGCTATCAGCCACATGCCCGCATGACCCTTGCCAAGGCATTTCCTGTCTCCTTGGGCAGGAGGGTTGTGGAATTCCAAGAGAAGAGCCTGCATTTCTGTCATTCGATGCTCCAACGGCCTCCCGCTCTGCAGCAGCCTTGGCTGCAGGGAGCTCACAGAGCTGTTCGGAAACTTTCAGCTTATCTAATCAATATTCACACACATTAGCTGAGAAGGAGAGAAGCTGAGGGGACTCACCCCCATGTTCCTAGCAGGGAGAGCATTTGCACTGTCCTTCTCCCATCCCAAACCAGAGCAGTTTCCATCCTGCCATCCTGCCTTTTCTTCTCTTCCTTCTTTTTGCAGTTTTAACTACACGGAAACTGAGTTTGTTCTGATGTCCTGTCTTAAGCATTCCTCCTCTCACCCTGACCTCCTCACCCTTCTCTGCTCATGCTATTTGCCAGGCCTGAAACTGCCCTTTCCATTCTCCACTGGGCCTATCCTAGACCTCCTTCCATTCATGTAGGAGAGGCTCACCCAGTCTTTTTCCCCCCTGGGGCTACTTTTCATTTTTTCAAAGCTATCAGATCACCTGAAATTCAGGGAGAGAAGGAGGGCAATATTGACCTTAAAATCCCTGCAGGGCAAAGACTATCTCTGATAGTCAAGTCCCCTGACTGTGGAAAAAGCCTCCCCAACCATAGTGATGGAAGTGGTAAGGAGTGAGGGAGAAGTCAATTTGTGGCCAGGAATCTTCCAGGTAAGTATTTGAGATTTGCTGATAGAGACTGATCTATAGATTGGGGGGTATTGATGTAAGATGACAGAAAATCTCAATCCATCTTAGGATCAGTGATTTATCCCAGTAAGTAGATGTATCTATACATAGCCGTAGTCTAGCCCAAATCATGGCATTTATTTCAGTAAGAAAACACTTTCATCCCAGAGCTTGCATAACAATAATTACAGAAAGCATCTATAGATTACTTTAAGGTTTGCAAGACAATTCACATGTTATTTCACTAGATCTTTACAATAACCGGGTGGGAGAGATGCTATAATCACCTCTGTTTTACAGATGGAGAAACTGAGGCTGAGAGAGATTAAATAACTTGCCCAGGATCACCCAGTTAGTAAGGCTCTAAGGCAAGTCTTGCTGACTTCAAGCCCAGAACTCTTCCTTTTGTCACCTTATTGCACCTAGGCATTTATTGGATGCGTGTAAACTCTTTCAGGTTATGTCTTAAGTCTATCTCCTTGATTCCAAAGATTAACTAGGTCTTGGTCTTTCTCTTAGCCAACCCACAGACTTTTATGGAAATCCCTCCTCTGTACTATTCCCACTTGGCCACTACTCAGTAGGTCCAATTCTTTATGTGGGTCAACCATGAGTCTAAAAGAACACATGAAAGCTACTGACTCAATTGAGGCTTGGAGAATGCTAAAAGAACTTGAAGAAAGCCTTCATTGTGTTGGGCACACCTCAATGGAGACCTTTTGGAAAGGTGTGGACAAGAACTAGGCAGGATGAGAATGGAAGGCAGGGTTACGATCTAATCCCTCATATACTCCTACTACATGTATACATACACAGAACACATACACACATATGTATATCTACTCATCCATCCACCCATGTATCTGTCTATCTAGCTAATCTATTTGACTATCTGGCATTAATTTCTATTCTATCTATTCAATTTGTCTGATTATCCATCCATTTAATCTATCTATGAATCTATGTATTTATCTATAAATCTAATCTTTTTATCTATTTGTCTATCATTACTTATTTCTGTCTAAATATCTATCTATCTTATCTATCTAATTTATATAACTATATGTCTATGTATCTATCTAATCTTTTTATCTATATGGCATCTAATCCATTTTATCTATCTATCCATCTAATCTATAGGTCTATCTCATCTATCTCTTTATCAATCTATACAACATCCATCTATTCATCTGCAAGTATTTATTAATAGTTACCGTGTGTTAAGCATCGTAATAAGCCCTGGGTATACAAAGAAAAGTAAAGCCTTTCAAAGAGCTCACATTCTAAGGCGTGAGTGGGGAAACATGCAAACTTTTTGCATCTCTGTGGTTTACGTCCTTCTCAAAGGACTTGAGGTGACAAATATTTTGCTTCCAAATGGAATGCCAAATCTAAGAGCACATTTATACCTTGGAGTTGCCCATAGCTGATTGCAATGATGATTTTCACAACAAATACTCATGTTAATCTCACAGGCTTTTGAAGTGGAAGGAACTGTAGAGAACACTTAGTTCTATTTTTATTTACTGGATAAGAAAACAGAGATCAGGAGAGATCATGGAATCCTATAGCCATAGCATCATGGATTTGGAATTGGAAGGGGTTTTGAGAGATTATCTTGTTCAAAACTTTATTTTGTATAAGAGGCTACTTGAAGGGGGACAGGAGAGGGGTGATGTCTTATTCAAGGATACAGAGACAACAGGTAGAAGATAAAGGGCTGGAATCTAGGTCTCCAAAACCAAATTCTTTTTTTTTATTCCTACTATGTCTCTGCCTCAGTATGTAATAATATTATTTATGGGTGTAAATTATTTTGGGGAAAGCTAAAGAAGTGACTTAGAATATCTCACGTTAACCAAATTCTCTGCATTAGACCATATTTCAGGTCCTTGACAAGGAAGCTATGTCTTTCTTTGATATTCTCCCACTCAGAAACACATTTAGTTGACCATCCTTCTAGTAGACCATGATGCAACTGAATGTTTCTGTAGGTTTCCATAGTGACTGCTAATACTGTGGTTTTTGTGGTCATAGCACCAGATGTCCCAGATCCTCAAAATGATTATGCAGTTGAAGGTTTATAACATTCCCAGGCTAAGTCTGGGTCTATGATTGAAGACTATGTCTATCCCAAATCCTGCTGAACTGGAAGAAGTGAGAATGAAAATCTCAAGAAGACAGATGCCTCTGGTGGGGGTGAAAAGGGGTCACATTTATTCATTCAACAAACAACTAATGGATGCTTACAATATGCAAGACTATGGGGAGGTGCTCTGGGAGACAAGAAGTGTAAGAAATGGTTCTTGATTCAAGGGAATTTGCAGCCCAGATGAGAAAACAAAACACACAAGAGATGTTTAATAAGAAAAATTGTCTTGGATCCACATTATCTCTATTAGTGAGGATTTAGTTTAGACATCTCTTGGATAAGGTAGGAATTCCTTGTCTTATTTATGATGTTCCATCAACACTATATGAAGGATAATTGACTCTAAGCCAATTCATGCATCTGGTCTCTATCCTTTGCCCTTAGCCTAAAGCAGAGACAGAGGGCTATAGAAAAATAAAGAATCAAAACTGAGAGGTTACAGGGCATTATCCCTGAAGTCAGGAGGACCTGAGTTCAAATCTGACCTCAGACATTTAACACTTCCTAGCTGTGTGACCCTGGGCAAGTGACTTAACCCCAGTTGTCTCAGGAAAACAAGAAAACAAACAAAAAAACTGAGAAATTAGACAAAAGCATGTTGGCTACACTTATTCCTTTGGAGAAAATCTTCTGCAGCCACACAGCCAGTCCAAAGAACCATGTTACTCCAGAGAATCATTCTACCCTAACTATGGAGATCCACAGTTAGGACTAATAGCCTGAGGATACTGATTCACCCAGATCCGTTATGGCAGTTGGTCACTAAAGAAGTGACCAGCCAGTGATGAATGACATATGACACCAAGGACAATGGGAAAGAAGTAGCCAAATGATGACCCTTGGTGGTAAGCATATGATGCATACATGTATTGAAACCCAAAGGATGTCTCCCATCCATTATAGCTAAGGTTTTTAAAGGATTTCTTAGATGTAAAAACATGAAGATCTGTTATCATAAAAATTTGGCTTTCATCAAACTTGAGTGCAAATCATTAGTTTAGGGATTTGATTCACGTTTAAAAAATTACATTTCCCAAACCAGGTAGAAAAATGATAGTTGGGTAAAATCTGTGAACCCCGTCTCGCAAGAAACTTTTAAAAAATCATAATTGAGGGGAATGTTTAATTTCAGTTAGAAAATTTTTTTTAAATTATTTTTTTTCTTTTTCAACTTCCAAGATCCCCTAAAAATCTATCCACAGACTGATCCCTGGTCTGATGAGAAAAATGGAAGTGGGCTGAGAAATAACCCTGAATCACATCAAAAATATTGGTCTTTAGTTTCTTTGTACTACTTTTAACAATTACAAAAGCAATAAGAACAAGTGAAAATTTGTTTTTCTGTCATTTTTTTTAGCCTGATTTCTCTTATACTTCTCTGTAAGGCTCAATTTCTGTTTCTGAGGTCCAGAGTGACAAATATTGTATTTTATTTCCACTCCAATGTAAGTTCAAAAAATAATAAATAAAAAATTCCAGGAGTTAATTGTTAAACAGGTTTATTGCTGGCTTTTAATCAGTAAGAATATGTTACATTGCAATATTGGATTTCAGATACACTTTCCCACACTTAATTGTGGTCCTGTTGCCGCAGAGTTTCACAGAAATGAATGGCAGACACACATCACATTCAATGGTTACACAATTCTAATGTGGAAACAGTTAATTTCAGAAAGCGGTACATTTATCTTTCCGTTCATACCAATCACATTCTGTAAATCACTTTCTATTCCCTCTGAAAAGTCCAAAACTTTTAAAATAACAGCTCTTTTCTTTTAATGTTCAACATCCCATTCTCATTCTTTCTTATCTTTAGAATTTATACTCCTTTCTTGAAATGACCCACACAAGAAACTTTCCACTTATCCCTAAAAGACCAAGCTTTCCTAGCTATCTTTTTCAAGCATTAAATGAATGGATCTTCTGGATTTTCTATTTCTACTGTGTTAGGCATTACTCATAAGCATAAATTGATATAAGCTAAGAATACTAGAACATATCACGGTCTTCCCCATCCCCCATGCCTTTCCCATAACTGTGGAGGACCTGGAACATGTCACTTGGACTATACTGGATTTTGCCTGCATGCATGATATGCTGAGCCACCTGTAAGCCATCCACCATAAGCCCCTTGTAATAAATTACTCTAACTGTCCAGCAGTAAAGCAAAATTGCTCTGTTCCTCCATGTAAAAAAAAAGTATCAATATTTACAGAAGGGGGAGGGGTTGCTTTTTATAAAAAACCAAAACCAACCCCCCCAAAACTCCAAAGTTAGGGATCACATTCTATGAAGAATAATAGGAAATAAGGCATAGGGACGGTTTTTCTTTTCTTTAAGACAGTGCAAATGCCACGGGAATGGGTTATAGCCTGTTATCAGAACCTACCAGGTGGGTTCCTTGCCATTCAGGTGGGGAGCTCCTTTCATGAAAAATACATTCATGCCCCAATACCCACTAGCAGATGCTCTGAATATGGGGCAAGGGATGTTTTGGAACATTAAAGCTCTACCAACTGACTCTTCAAGAGTCTTGGGAGTGGACACTGTGGCTCCCCTCCATTTCGAGAAGAAGAAACCAAAACTTATAAGACTGACATATCAGGATCACAAGGCAAGATTGAGAGATCCCAGCCAGGTCCAGAGGCTGGTGCTTTATTCGTTAGTCTAACCTAGCTGCCTCTGTGATTGTCATTGGGTGTGAGGTCTGTGGAGAACGTTTATATTGATGTGACCCAGTCCTCATTCTGAAAGGGCTTCAGGACACATTCAACTTCTGATGTACTTTAAAACAAACTTCTTATTTGCCTAGATAACTTTGAGAGTGGACTAAAAATTCTGGGCCAGCATGACTACCGTGATTGATCCCTTGAAGAAACCAAGGGAGATTCTGGCTGTAAAAGTAATGCAAGGTCATTACTTTAAGAAGCTGGAGTGAAATACCTCTAATTAGGTAAATTAAAGGCAAAGAAGCTGTATAGGGTGGGTAGTTGAGAGGAACATAGATCTAGGACCTGGGAGGGATCTCAGAAGCCATCTAGGCCCCTCACTCATTTTACAGACGAAGGAATTGAGAACTAAAGCATTCCCCCCCTTCCCCAGAGTCACAAAGGTAGTAAGTACCTGAGGGGGATCTACACAACAAATGCTTTTTCACCGTACCATGAATCATGAAACAATGAATAATAACCAAGTTTCTCTGACCTCTTGGGGTTCTGTTTAGGTTCTTTCCCTTTTCTCCTTTCCAACTTCAGGGATCCAGCAACGTGGAGACAATCATATTTATGAAGTGTGCCATCTGCAGTCCCTCAGCCCTGTTACCATTCTATTACTTTGCATTTAGTTAGCATCTTTTCTCTAAGGGACCCTGTATATGCAAGCTCTCCTTCTAAGGGAATATAATTCTCACAAGACCGGGAGGCAGGTTGGTAGGTAGATTAAACTAATGTAACTGCAGAAAAAGATGAGGAAAGGGAAGAAGGGAAGGGAAAGGAAGCCAATCAGTGCAGCTTTTGGTGGAATATTGAAGTAGGTAGGGAGGAAGGGACCAAGCATTTATTAAGTGCTGACTATGTGCCAAGCACTGTGCTAAGTGCTTTACAAATATTTCCTTTGAACCTGATGGACAAGGAGTCAATCCCATTTAGCTGAGTCTTTCTCTTTGGGTGTGGAAGAAAATAATAGTGGTGATAAGGAGAGAGGAAAGAAGAGAAAACATGAAGAAGCTTGAGTCCCATTGTAAGGATGGATTATTGTGCTGCAAGTGGGGATTTCCATTGGAAATAATGACTCACAGACAAGGTTACTTGAAGGCATGAAGTTGGGTTGTCCTAGATGCCCCTGCCAATAGCACGTGCATGTACATTATATACATACCATACCAGCAAAATGTAAAAAAAAGACAGAAAACATGGGGAGATCATTATAATTTCTACAATTACACAACTAATACAAACAATACTGCCTAAAAACACACACATAAAAACAAAACCAAACACATTCAGATTTGTACTTTGCCCTGCAGAGAAACTCCTTCTGATATGGTATAAATATAATATACGAGACTAGGAAGTTTAACTTATTGAGATTCATTCGGGACGATAGGATGCAGCTCATTGTAGTTTTCCCTACCTGGAATACCCTTGAGTTACTTCGCATAATCCCACGTCAAGAATATTTGTATGCATGGGGCAACACCAGGCACACTCCCCCCTACACACATGCACACCGATGAGGGTGATGTGCTCTGAGATAGAACTATCCTTTCCCAGAAAGCCTGCTTTCTTTGAAGATGACCAATGGCAAAAATTAAGGAAAAGGCTTGCTTCTTTCTTTTCCAGTGGGACTGAAAATGACTGTGATTTGAAGCCAGATTGGATCAAAGTGGAAAGCGTGGATGTGGTTTAGATCATCTGAGTTAACATATCTATAAATGGGGAGAGGGCAGATGCAATGCCATCCAATTGACCCTACAAGGAGGCACGCTGCCCCATACCATATGAAGAATTCTTGATCATGTCAGTAGAAACTGGGCATGTGGAATAATGAAGAAGGGTCGGTCAATGGGATTGACTTGAAATGTTTGGGGAGAGAAGAATTCTCTTTGTGTGAAGAAGAAAGTGTTTGTTTCATTCACAGCCCAAAGAGTTTTTCTGACCCTTCTGAGGAAATGTCTTTCTTCTTTTAATTTCTTAATTTTCTTATTTTGGAATTGTGAGTAATGAGGAAACATTAGGAGTGGATGACCAATCCAGGTATATACATTAATCGGGTATATATATATATAGGGACCTAAGTACCCACATATACATCAAGGCAGATACCTGGATTTATCTACTGATAAATCCACTCACTATATGTGATATATAAAAATATTTCATATAGTAAATTGACCATGTATTTTTTTTTGCTGACCAGCAACAAATTCCAATGTTTTTCAACTGTAAACCAAGACTCAATAAATACAATGAATTCAGCAAAGAACTCGGTTTTGTTAATCTTGGTTCCTCTGGAGTTTTAAAAGTCAGGCTGAGGGGGTGGGCGGGATGGCGGGGGTCCTGGGGGCAGCCGAGCAGGAGGGGGAACAGGAGGCAGCTGCCGGGAAGGAGGCTGAAAAGATGCTGTGGGAGGAGGAGGGCCCCTGGGGGCATTGTTGAGGGGGACGCTCTCATGACTGGGGGGTGGTCTGGGGGGCTGTTTGAAGGCAGTTGGTTTGCCATCAGATTTCACTCGGGTGAAGTTGATGCACCTTCCCTGTTGGGGAGAGAAAAAAAATTAATAGTTAATGGAAATTAATCAGGAATTAGTCACTGATACAGTGGGAATATGAACATCACACTGGAGTAGTTCCCAATCTGTGGGCCCAGTTTTCCTGGATGAGGCAAGAGCAATTGCAAAAAAGGTTCTGGCTGCCTTATCAGATGATGTGATCTTGTGCAGGAGGTTCCATATATGGATATATATTTTACACACACACACACACACACACACACACACACACACACACATACACACACACACAGAGACATATATGTAGATATAATCACAAATCAAGAGCACCAGCTCTGAAGTCAGGAGCACAAGAGTTAAAATTCAGCCTCAGATACTTACTATTGTGTGATCCTGGGCAAATCACTTAATTGTCTCCAAAGAAGGAAAGTAAGGAAAAAAGCCCCCTAAAGTTGATGAATGCATATTTGTACCAGAGATTTTTAGCCTTTTTTTTTTTGTATCATGGAGCCTATATTTTCCTTTTCCCATCAAAGTTTTTGAATAATTGAAGATGTTAAATTTTAGTAAGAAATTAGTGAAAATAAAAGATGGCATGGAGACTCTGACTATGGACCCGTTAGGCGCCTGTGGACCCCAGGTGTAGCCCTGATGGATATGAATGACTTCTGTGTATGAAGCATTGATTAAATGCTTACTATGCGCCAGGCACTATGCTAAGAACTGAAGATACTCACAAAGGTAACTTTACAGTCAGCCCTGGATTGGAAGCAGGAAGACCTGAATTCAAGTCCAGCCTCAGACGCTTATTAACCAGATGACAAGTCACTTACCTGGTGATTGCCTCCGTTTCTTCATCTGTAAAATGGGGATAAAAATAACATCTATCCTCCAGGTTTATTGTGAGATATTTGCAAAGTGCTCTGCCAACTTTAAAATATTAATGTAAATGTTAATTAGTATTAGCTCCCTCTCTTTCAAGGAAAATGGGGGAGAAAATGCAGACAATAATAACAGCTAACATTTACATAGCACCTATTATGTGCCAGATTTTCTGTGGAAAGCTTTATCATGATGTCATTTGATTCTCACAACAACCATGGGATATAGAAATATTATTATCTAAATTTTACAGGTGAGGAAACCAAGGCACATAACTAGCATCTGACAATTATGTACATAAAACATGAATCCAGAGTAAATGGAAGGTAATCCCAGAAGGAGGGCCCTAGCAATGGAAGAGCCTGCCTCCCTCCCTTATGAGACCTTTCCATTCTGGGTCAGGATTACCCCAAGGGCCTGACTCTTGGTGACCAAGGCTCTACCTGTCTGAGTCAACCAGGCCCGCATTTTCAAATAAAAGCTCTGGAATTGCTATTGGAAAACACAAGAATGATCTGCTGCTGATGGCTAGGGCCAGCTACCATCATTTTTCCAAAACCTGATTGCCTGCTGGATTCCTCCATCCCTAACTCCCTCCCTTCTGTCTCCACAGCTTGTCCCGTGGCAGTGTGTCCCGTGGCAGCTTGTCCCGTGGCATCATGTCTCGTGGCAGCTTGTCCCGTGGCAGCTTGTCCCATGGCAGCTTGTCCCGTGGCATCATGTCTCGTGGCAGCTTGTCCCGTGGCAGGCCCAGACTCTAAATTGAAGATACCTTGTTGATTCTGCTTAAGGTTTCATATTAAGTAGCTGTGGTCTAGAGTCTGGATTTCTTTGATTACAAATGCCTCCACAAATGTTTTTCTTTTTTTCTTGTTACATCTCTGAGAACTATTCATTACACTCATAAAAAAGGCAGCTGAAGTCTAGTGCAGGAACCCAGAAACATTAGGCCTTGACTTGAGCTTAGCCCTGACCAGTGGCTAGTCCCATCTGGGTGTTCCCTTGGGCACACAAGGCAGAAATCACACCTTTTCTTCTTCTGCTCCAGCTCTGGGAAATGGGCTGTATACCTGCTAGGGAATACTGGCTTCTCAGCTCTAGAAACAATCCTTAGGGTCTGTGCAATGAACAGAGGAACACCTGTCTGCTCTCAGCAATCAGGAAGGGGAGAAGGAGCCAGCAGCAGCAGACCCTCTCCTGATTTTCCTATATAGAGTTCAGGGGGTGGGAGAGGGAAGGCAGAGGATGCACATAGAAAGGGAAGACATCTCCAGTGGCCTCTGCATTTGACCTTCAAGCCATGCTCTGGGAATCTTAGCTCTAGCTCCAGACTGCGGCTAATGTCAGAACAAGGAATAAACAGTTATTACGCTGCTCTATTTCCTCTGTGGTAACAAAACGACTAAGTAGCACATTCTCTATTCAAGTGTCAGGCAGGCTCCAACTCCAACCCAAACCACACTCAGAGGAAAAACCCAAAAAACTAAACCTCTGCTGCTAGTCACTTGAATTTCCAACCCAGGAGACTTAAAGGAGCTGGTCTCTGAGAGGAATTAGCTCTTCCTTGTAAGGCGGGAGTTTGACTGAGGAGCCAAATGGTTCCTATCAACTATGACTCAGAAAAATCTTGGTCAGACTTTTGCTCAAAAAGCCTCAATGGCTCCCTATTACTACTTAGATAAAACAGTAGCTCATAGGTTTGACATTAAAAGACCTTCACAATATTTTGTTCTTTGTGCATTCTTTGCAGACATTTCATATCGCTCCCCTTCACATACTCTTATCTTCTAGATAAAATGGTCTGCCTAAAATACGCCAGTTCCCTCCCTCCTAGAATTCTCTCTTTTACCTCTGTGTAAGAGACTCCTACAACCCCCTGAGCTTGAGTCTGAATCACAAGGTGCCTTTTGGAAGCCTCTACCTAGATGTATCATAATCATCTTAAGCCCAACAGAACTTCCTCTCAGCTCAAGTGGGGGTTCCTTAGAGAAGCCTTTGCTAATTACTCTTGTTGTTAGTGCCTGCCCCTGTTCATTATGTATTTATTTTATATGCAACCTTTATTTACTTGGATGGGAGCATGTTGTGACTCCTTAGAAGGAGGTTCTTAAGCTGGGGTCTGTGAACTTGTTTAAAATTTATTTTATAACTCTTTTAATACATTAAGATTTATTTTTAAAAATTTTAAAGATTTTTATTTTCAAAACATATGCAAGGATAAGGGAAGGGCCTGGGGACAATTAGGAGAACGAGGTGATCATGTGAGAGTCTTGCAGGTGTCTCAGCTTCCTCCAAGTGAATGGACATGGCATCAGATAACCTGAGACCTGGGAAAGACCTTAATTATAAAGGTTAAAGTCCCCCACTGCCAGCCACCAGGGCCATCGCCAGTCATTTTGACTACACACAGAGATTGTCCATTCTCTCCCCCTCCTTCCCTCCTTCCTTCCTTCCTTCCTTCCTTCCTTCCTTCCTTCCTTCCTTCCTTCCTTCCTTCCTTCCTTCCTTCCTTCCTTCCTTCCTTCCTTCCTTCCTTCCTTCCTTCCTTCCTTCCTTCCTTCCTTCCTTCCTTCCTTCCTTCCTTCCTTCCTTTTGGCTAATTTTCTGGTCAATTCAGTCTTTTGAATTATTCTGATTCATTCAATTTTTTGATCTATGCAGAAATCACAAACTTAACCCCCAATTGGGGTTAAGTGACTTGCCCAGGGTCACACAGCCAGTAAGTGTTAAGTGTCTGAGGTCACATTTGAACTCAGGTCCTCCTGACTTAGATTTATCTCTTTCAAAGAGGAGATTTTTTTCCTTACATATGGGCTTAATCTAGAATTCTTCTCTTCCTCTTCTCCTGCCTTAGCACCTTGTTTATAGTAAGCACTTAATACATGTTTGCTGGGTTAGCAATGATTGGATCATTTTCTTGTGTAGATTAAGCCACCGTGTAAGTTCTCCAGGAACATTGACTCATATAATGATGCCCCAAAAGAGACTTCCTCTTATTAAAGAAATTTCAAATTCAAACCAACAGGTGATGGAAGTACTGGGGGGGGGCAGACCTTCTGGAGTGACAGATTTAATAGGGGACTCACTAAACTTGTCACTGTATGCTACTAGATATGCTATAAGATGGCAAAATTAAAAAAAAAAGTATCCTCACCAAAAAAATAACAATCCTCACAAAGTATTTATATTTGTGCTTATTTCTTTTCTTTCAGTCATTTTTGCTATTGTTCCAATAGCACTAAGAGATGAGATGGTTCAGAATTATCTGGTTGATTGAGAATGGATATGAATAATAATAGCACAATGCCAATATTTGTATATTAAAACTGATGTATCATCTTCATAACAACCCAGGGTGTTTAGATACTATTGTTATCCCTCTTTTACAGTAGGGGAAACTGAGGCTGAGTTGTTAAATGATTTGCCCAAAGTCACAAGCCAGTGTCTAGGGAGGAATTTGAACTCAGAACTTCCGATTTCTAAGTATTCTTTTTTTTAAACCACTGAATGAGCATTGTTTCAGTCAAACAGACCTGTAAAAGACTTAGCTTAGCAAGGTCTAGGTCTCCCACTGCATCTTCAATCATCCTAATCTATATCTGGCCATTGGACTCAGATGTCTCTGGAGGGGAAACTGAGGCAGGTGACCTTGCACAGCCCTCCCTCACTTAACTCCAATTCACTTGCATGCCATAGTATCACCTCCCTGATGTCATGCTTGGACAAACAACCACCACTGTATCACCTAGCTGTAAAGGGTCATGATTTTCTGAAGGATGACTACAAATAAGTGACAAAGCCAGCTTTAAAACTCACTCCCTCTGCCAACAATCACACACAGTTTCCCTCCCTCTCTCAAAAACCTCACAGAAAGCACCAATCCAAGGTCGCAGCTCATCCTGAACATGAAAAGACCCCAAACTGAGATCCCACTGTCCTTGTCTAGGGGAGCTAGCACCCCTGAGAAACCAACTGACTAGAGTCCTTTCAGAAAAGCCCTGCAACCAAGCGAGCTGTGGCGAGCTGGGGCAGGCCCTGAAATGACTGGATCCTTGTTAAACCTCTTCCCTGCATGCTTTGTCCAGAGAGGTCTAAGACACCCCTGAGCTTTTAGGTACACACGGGCTCTCCTAGCAACCTGGAGAGCATTTCTTTAGGCTTTGACAACTTCCCATGTTGCTCTTCTAAGCTGTAAACAAGCTTTAAGAATGGAAAAAGAGCCCTAGAAAAAGGGGGCTTTTTCTCTTGAGTGACTCCCTGGAGATGTACTTTGGTAGGATGTGAGGGAGGCATCTTGTTGGTAACTTATTTTACACAGTAGTGAAGATTTATATCTATCTAATGTTTCCTCTTTTAAATGCCCTCTGGAATTAGCTTACTATTTAAAGCAATTCCATGATAACAAACAAAGGACAGTTCAACATTAATTTGTTTAGTAAATAGGAACTTTCCAGCAGTGGGAAAAGTGAAGAATTATAGAATCAAAGCATCTGAGTTTGGATCTCAGCTCTGTCACTTCTACCTCTTGATCTTGGGCAAGTTGTCCTCAGTTTCTCCATCTGTGAAATGAAGGTACTAGACTGGATGATCTCAAAAATCCCTTTTAGCTACAACTTGACATAGCAGATTAGCTTAAAGGATGACATATTTAGAAATTTAATGGGACTTTTCCCTCAAATAATGGAAGAAGGGAAAAAGGGAGAGTCCTGAAAGAAAAATCAATGGATTGAATTCAGGTGGACCTAAATTCAAATCTGACCTCAGAAACGTCACACTTTCTGGCACATTTAAATTTTGTCTTTGTATTCCTACCACCTTACACAATAATAGGCTCCTAGTAAACACTTCTTGATTGACTGACTCAAGGGGGCTTACTCTTACGCTGGTGTACAATCCAATTGCTGCGCTACCTCTGGCTGCTGTGGGACCATGCAGGACTCGGACTCACATTCCCTCACACTCTTTTGTTCACCAGTTTTCTAATTCTATATCTAGGAGAGACTTTCCTGTTGTCCCATTCTATCAGTTCTTACCTCTCCATAAATCAGTCATGGGGCTAGGAGATAGCCCCACATAAGGCAGGGATAATCTCAAATGTGTTTAGAAGAACCTCAGTTAGCAGCAGCCACCAATGATGGGCAAAATATTTGCTTGGATATATGTTTGGTGCTAAGGAAAGCCATTCTTTCTGGAGCTTGCCAGGTATAACAGAATCTTTGGGCAGATTTCAAATTCATTCCTTCTGTGTGTTGGCTGTGGCCCTTCCTCCTAATTCTGCTTCCTCTCCATCTGCAGAACAGTACCAACCCCCTCATATACTCATGCTCCACAGCTGACTGTGGCTTTTTCTTCAGCTACAGCAACCTGAGGCTGCTGATAGCTCCTTCTACCATTCTGAATCTCAGACTAACAAGAGGTTTCAAAGGCCACACACTGGGCTACCTCATCCAGCCTGGCTGATGCTGACTCTTGAAAGAGAAGGTGAACCATTTAACAATGTCTTGATGACAAGGCTGAATTCTAGGTAAATATTCATGAAGAAAACTTTCTCAGGTGCAAGCTTCAGATTATTTTGCTGAGACAATTAAGTGAGTTGCCCAGGGTCACACAGCTAGGAAGTGTTAAGTGTCTGAGGTCACATTTGAACTCAGGTCCTCCTGACTTCAGGGCTGGTGCTCTATCCCCTGCACTAACTAGAATCAGGTATTTTTAAACCGAGGCTAATCTACATGGAGTAAACCAAACCAGCAAAAAAAAAAAACAATTCAAAAAGTCAACCCATGGATGAAAAAAAGATGTGAAGAGAGGGAACAACTGTATATCAATCCAACAAAAGGTGAACTCAGCAAGCATTTAACTTTTTGTTGTGCTGGATTCAAAGAAGAAACAGAGACAAAAACAAAATGCCCCTGTCTTCAAAGAAATCACATTCTACTGAGGAGATAAAGCTAAGACAGGTAAATGTAAAAAAAAACTGGAGGAAAGAAAGGGGTTTGCAAATGTGGAAGAAGAAAGAATTCCTATAGGATACGGGATCTGAGCTGAACCTTGAAAGAAGCTAAGGATTCTAAAAAGTCAAAGGAGAGAATATATTCCAGACTCAAGAAGCTTCTGGAGCTTTATGCTGTCTAATATAAAGCACTTTAAATGATCTGGCTCCAGTCTTGCTTTCCAAGTTGATTACCATCACTCCCCATTACTCACTTGACCTCCAGCAAAACTGCCCTACTTACCATTCCCCAAACATACAGAACATTCCATCTATTCCCTCTGGATTTTGGCCCAGGCTGTCTCCCAGGCCTCAAACTTATTTCCTTATCTCTACCTCTTGGAACGGTGAACTCACTTCAGGGGTTGGTTTAAGTGACCTGCCGTTAAAGAGGATTTTCCTGAATCCCCTGACTGCTAACCCCCTGCTCTCTCTCAGTCACTTATTTATATGTATGCATGTATAATGCTTTTATATATGTATATATCACAGACACACAATATATAATTTCATACATGTACATACATATATAATGTATATAGAATAACATGACTGAAAAAATGACAGAACAATAAATTCCTCTTCTCCACCCATTATTATTTATTGGACATACAATATCATATTGAGAACATTCCCTACAAATGCAAGTCAGCTCCTCTGTAACTTAGACGATGGTCTGGAGGGGTTAAATCAGTGGTCCTCAAACTTTTTAAATAGGGGCCAGTTCACTGTTCCTCAGACTGTGGGAGGGCCGGAGGATAGTAAAAACAAAAGCTCATACTCTGTCTCCGCCCCTCAGCCCATCTGCCATAATCCTGCAGGCCGAATAAATGTCCTTAGCCGCCGCATCTGGCCCGTGGCCTGGAGTTTGAGAACCTCTGGCTTAAATCATATGTTAGGGACACAATGGATGGAGCACTGGCCCTGAAGTCAGGAGGACCTGAGTTCAAATTTGACTTCAGACACTTAATACTTCCTGGCTGTGTGACCCTGGGCAAGTCACTTAATCTCAATTGCCTCAGCAAATTGAGAGGTGCTTCTAATGATAGCTCCTGATCTGCTACATCAGTTGCTTCTCTTCTCAATATTACTCAGAAACAATCATTCATCTTGGATTGCAGTGGATAGTTTCCACTAGTTTTGAATAGCCAAGGTCCTCCAATTCCAAGCATATTGTGTTTTCTACAATACTGCAATGGGTTGTCTATAACTATATACCCACATGCACACACATATATGTACACATACATGTGAACATGCATAATGTGTGCTCATGCCTGCCCATACATTTACAATATTTGCATTGTTATCATATGTTTCTAGGGAAAATTAGTTTTCTTGTGTTTTCTGTCCAAGAACACCCAACAAATAATTTTACCTTACCTATTAAATAAGGAAGAGGGAAATTCAGATTTCTTTCAGTTCTCCAATACTTAAACATCTTTATTTCCTTTTGGACTTGTCTGGGAAACTTCCTAAGTTTTGGGGAATGTTTGTGGTTAAAGTAATTTCTAATAAGTCATATTCCCCCCAATTTTAGGTGCTTTCCATTAAAAATAGCTCATATTAAAGGACAGCCATATTGCTTCAATGGGACCACAGTAAGCATTTATTAAACACAGACTTTATGCCAGGTGCTAATTGCTTGCAAATACTTTATTTCCTCATCACGACCCTTCTGAAAAACTGGCATTATTATCTCCATTTTATGGTTTGGAAAACTGACTTGTGATTTGTCCAGACTACAAGCCCAGGGCTACTGGTCTCCTAGGATAGCTGCCTCAGACAGGATTCAAAGAGCACTGCTCTTTCCCTTCTATGTTGGATAAACACCCAAAACCTTCCCACCAAGCATTTAAGCACAAGTGAAAGTGTGATTTCCAGCTGGAAGGGATCTCAGGGGCCATCTCTTTTAACTCCTTTGTTTTTCAGATGGGGAAACTGAGGCTCTGGGGAGGTCCCACAGGCAGAAGGTCAGAAGCAGGATTTGAAACCAAGTTTCCCGACTTTAGAGTCTGTTTTCTTCCCTCTGTTCCACAGAGAGAACAATGACATCTCTAGCCAGATCACGCCAATTGCCAATTCCTCATTGCTAACAAGAGCCAGTTTAGCTTTTAGTCCAACAACAGCTGCTCTGTCCATCTCCAATTGTCTTTGGTTTTATTATGATTTCCTCTAAGAAATCCCTCTGCCAGGCTGTCCCAGGCACCCCTGCCACCCCCCCAACTCCATGGGAGCAGGGCACTCCATGGACTCATGTCATTTTTTTCTTTTCCTATATTGACTTTCCACTTTGTCATCCCCTGTCATTTCATTCCCCCAACTGGCTTCTTAAGCACAAGTGTTGAAAATCCCACATCCTACTCTGCTCTCTCTTGACCTAGCCCCTTGATAATAGCTTCAGTCTGAGAACATCAAACCCAGAATCTCTGATTAATTGCTATTCTTAACCTGGAGACTGTAGATAGATTCCAGCAGGGCCATGAACTTGGAGGGGAAAAAGAATTACGTCTTCCCACTGAAATTTAACATTTCCTCAAATGAGAAACGTAAACCACCAAACAATATTCTGGGAAGAGGTAGCTGGTTATAGAAGAGACCTATATCATACAAAAATGTTAAGAACCCTTGACCCACCAGAGATCTGGGTTGGGCTGAGCCAAGAGACTGAAGTGGCTTGAAATCTCTTCTCAAAGAAGTGTACACATTTAACATATACTAGATTACTTGCTGTCTAGGGGAGGGAGTAGTCAATAATACAGACATTAATCACAGACTTAGTTAAAAGGGACCTTAGAAACTATCTAATCAAGTTCTCCTTCCCACCCCTATTTTATAGATGAAGAAACAGACATAGACAGCTTGAGCAAACTTGTTACCCACCAAATAAGTTTCAGAGGCAGGGTTTGAACTCAGATCTTCTTGATGTCAGCCTAATACTTTAATAATTCCCAGCATCTAGTACAATGCTTAGTATACAGTAAGCTCTTAATAAACGCTTATTGACTTTTATAGATAAGAAGACTGAGTCCCAGGGTTTTAAACTTTTTATTTTATTTATTTAGATATGTTTCCCTTACTATATAAATAATATAAGTTGAGTTCTGTCTAGGTTTATCATCTGTTTTATGTGTGTATATGTACCCTTAAGGCTCTCTAAGTACAGCTGTCTAGTCTACTCATTAAATCCTTAATCCCTGGAGAACTCTGTGAGCAATCCTTCACTTTCAATACAAGACTAACTAAATCCTTTGCTTGAGCAAAGCTGCCTAGTCACTCTCTCTGCACAAGCACCAAACACTGGTACTGGTTCCAAATGCAGTCACCCTCCATTCACCAGCCCTAGAACTGGGATGAGATGACTGTGGATCCACATTTGCCAGAAATCTGCCCGTGCTGCCGAGCTCAACACTGGCTTCCCGCTTGCCACAACAAGGCTCATCAAAGCTGTCTCTGCTTTCTCTGGAATGGCCCTGGGTACCTGGCAGCATCAGGACTGAAAATGAGCACATTCCCTTGGGCTTGTTTCCATCGTTCCTTCCCTTAGGGTTGGGATGAAGACTGCACTGTGCTGTTCAGAGAAATTGGGTGCACGTTTTCCAGGGGCTGTATTTACTTTTGCATGTTTCTTATAGCACTGTGATTGATGGTTGGCTTATCTTCCTTACAGTCTATATTTTAGTCATCCCAGATTTTCCAGTTGGCTTTGTAAAACTGATGGGAAAAGCAGTGGAGTCTTGTTTTTTACTTTAATTTGTTTTCAAAGCTAATAGTCTAAACCCAAACCAAAACACTCTGTAATGATCCTCTACATTCAATCTTTAATATTCAGTATTTCATAAGACTCTAGATTTTGAGCTGCCCTCCACATATTTCTCTGAAATACAAATTGACTTCTTTGAACCTAACTTTCCTTATCTGTAAAGTGGGGAATAAATATAAACTCCTCTGTTCTTCACAAACTGGGTCCATCTTCCCTCTTCAGCCTTTCTTGTCCCTCTTTTGAAAACAGAGATCAGATCAAAGTTGTCTGGAACATATTTAAAGCTCCATGCTACAAGTCCTCCACAGTCCAGTCATACTGGTCTTTGGGCTAATCTTCAAACCTCGCTCTTTCTCCCATGTCTAGAATGCGCTTCCTCCTCAGGTCTGCCTTGTGGGACTCCTGGTTTGTGCTGAGGGGCACCTTCATAGGAGATGAGGAGCCTGACCTGAGCTTATAGAGCCACACTTAGCTTCCCACAAACCAGAGGACCTGGGCACTGCAGGTCAGTGATCTGTTTTCTACGTTAGAATTCTGATCTTTGATTAGTAGAGAATTTGACCACAGTGCTCCTGTTCTGAAGCTGAGAGAGCAAAATACCCCAATAATGTAGTGCAATGTTAAGCATGTGTCCTTGGTCTCTATGTTCCAGGGTTTCTCAAAGCAAGGCTTTGAGCACTGTGGCTTCTATGGGAATCTGGGCAGTTTTTAGATGGGGTCAGAGACACTGAACCATAGAGTTCTGGAGAGCAAGGGGCAGGAACCCAAAATTACAAATCTTCTTTTTTCTTTTTTCCTTCTCCCTTTATGATCTGCTATAATGTCATGAGGGAGAATTATGTTCTTTGTCTCTGACTCTTTCTTCTCTTTCTTTCTCTGTCTGTCTGTCTGTGTGTCACTGTATCTCTCTCTCTCTCTCTCTCTCTCTCTCTCTCTCTCTCTCTCTCTCTCTCTCTCTCTCTCCTTCCTTCTCTCCCTTCCTCCCTCCCTCCCTCCCTCCCTCCCTCCCTCCCTCCCAGATAGGATGGCTTGGTACTCAGTTCTATTCTGACACTTTCAAGTAGAATAGATTACTTAGGATGAAGCCCCAATATGGTTTTGAATTTATTAACCTCCTTTGTTTTAGCTTTTCTTCACTTCTATTGCTTCTTCTTGCAGGTTTTTTTTTTTAAAGTATATGCTTTTTATTGACAGTTTTATTTTACTGAAGACAGAGAAATTAATTCTCACCAATTAGGAAAAGTCATTTTATTTGGCAATGTAAAAATGATAATAACCTTGGAAGAAGGTATTTTCATTTTTGCAATGATAAGAAAATGGATCATTTCACAAAAATTAGATATGTACCCTAGAATTTAGTCAGTCTCTTGATAAACATTTATTAAGCACAAAATTATAAGAAGTATAGTATCATGGTCAGAGACTATAAAAGGTAATGCAGGAATTAGAGGTTCTTAAAAATGAAATTCTTAACTATAAAAACATAGATAATGAAAATGAAAGAGAAGAAAAAGGAGAGATCAAAAGAAAGGTGTATGGCTACACAGGGAACTCTCTGATAATTCTTGGAAACTTCAGAAAAACATCTACGAATTGTGTATGTTTCATCATGGTATCTATTTAAATACAATTGCTGAAGCCTCCCCTGGAAGTGGATTTTCTTGGACTCTTTCTGGGTACAAATAGTCACACTTCCTCCCTTTCTCTCTGGGGTTCCATTTTCATGGCCTTTCTTTTCACGATGAGAAACATCTTCAAAATCTATTTTTGTTGCCATAATCAAAACACTACAGTTATATGTCATCCTATTGTAGAGCTAATCGTTGTTCAGATGTTTCTCATTTTCCAACACTATAACCCAGTAAGGAAGCAGCATAGGGTTATGTTATTATTCATTCTAGTTATGTGAAAGTTGAGTGATGACAGGGCAGGGGCCAAACACTGACTCAATAAATATTATAATTAAATTATAATTAATTTATATATTAATTTAATTAAATATTAATATAATATTTAATATATAAATATTTAATGACTACCTTATTTCTTTAGGTAGGAGCTGACTTCTGACATGGACATTGGGCTGAAGGTTGAAGTGAGTGGGAACAGCATTACTATAATTACCAAGATGGCAGCATGTGGGCCATGTTTGGGAACTAATAAGAACTGCAGTGTTTATGAAAGACTAGAGGAGAAAATGAGGTAGGAGAGAGAGATTGGGGTCAAACTATGAAGTGCCATCAATGCTAAACAAATGCCTCTGTTTTAATGTTTTCTCCAGTAAAGACTTACTGGAAACGAAGTGAGAGGTATCCAATCCAGCTCCTTTAGTTTTTGCATGGAGAAATTGAGGTTTGAAGAAGTTAAGTGATTTACTTATCCAAGGTCACACAGAAAGTAAGTTGGCTAAGCCAAGATTTGAACTTGGGTCTTTGTCTGCAAAGCAATTCCCATCACACCATATTACAAATCTGATGTAGTTCTATCACAGAGAACTGAGACCATACAGTGAGCAAATAGAAATAAGATTTGAGCTCAGGTCCTCCAAATTCAAATACAATGGTCTTTTTGTCCACCATGATGCTACAACAGAATCTAATTTATTTTTAAAAGAGGGCCAATCTGTAAGAAATGACCAGCAGGATGAATACAGAGAGGCCTGGAGAGACTTACAGGAACTGATGCTGAGTAAATGAGCAGAACCAGAAGATCACTATACACTTCAACAACAATACTGTATGAAGATGTATTCTGATGGAAGTGGAAATCTATAACATAGAGAAGAGCTAATCCAGTTCCAGTTGATCAATGATGGGCAGAAACAACTACACCCAGAGAAGGAACACTGAGAATTGAGTGTAAAATGTTTGCACTACTGTCTTTCTACCCAGGTTACTTGTACTTTAGGAATCCAATTCTTCCTGTGCAACAAGAAATTTGGTTTTACACACATATATTGTATCTAGGATATGCTGTAACACATTTAACATGTATGGGATTGCCTGTCATCTAGGGGAGGGAGGGAGGGTAAAATTTGGAAAAATGAATACAAAGGATATGTTATTAAAAAATTACCCATGCATATGTACTGTCAAAAAATTATAATTATAAAATTAATTTTAAAAAAAGAGGGCCAATGCCCTAACTTTGGGGTGCATAGGGGCTAGTTCTCATTGATAGAGTCTTGGGTAAACCAACTGCTTCCAGAAATTGGAGGAGGGAAGGAGCTAAAGGGGAGATTTCATTTTATAAAAACTTTAAGTAAACAAGACCAGTTCTGCTGAAAAAAAAATGTGGTCTTTTTTTAGCTGAGGTTTTTGGTCAACCAAGCCTTTCAGAATTTCCTGTGATATTATATGCTGAAGTGCAGAAATCAATGGATTTGCTGAAACAAGCAACTAAACAAGCATTTTGGAGGCACTGCCTCTTTCTTGCTCAGCTCAACACCAAATTTTAAAAATGATTTAGCTTTCTGAACTTCTTTTGCACTTCAGATTGTGAACACTCTTGGCCAAAAATGAGAAAAAGAAGTTTAGAAACAAATTATCACTGTTAGAGGAGAAGAAAGGACAAAGTTACATTTCCATTTTTTCCAAGTTACTTCTACCTTTTTTGTTTTGCTTTTCTATTCAAAAGCATGAGAAGATCTTCCTGCTGGCTAATAAGATTATCACCCTTTATGGCATGGAATTTCTTTCCATTCAAATAGCATTAATTAAGTGGGCGTAGGTTCCACTGCTGAACCCTGTGCAAGTTCACTTTTCTCTCAGAATATATGTAGATTTGTGTGAGACAGAACTCAAGGCCTGTGGAAGGAATGTTCTTATATGTGTTGATGAGCTATTTCATCCAATGCTTTTGCTTTATTCTAAGTATAAATATGCCATTAGGACTCTTGAGAGCTATAGTTTACAAAGGATTCTGACCCACAAAGCAACTAGAATCTAAGGTAGTTTTGTGAGAGCCTGCAGGTGAGAGGGACTCTGGGTGCTACTACTTTTTTTTGGAGAATTACTAAATAGGATATTTATCATAAATGGCTCAAAATTAAGTCAAGAAGGATTTTAACTTCTGAGAAATGGGTGTCCAAGGCTGATATCTTTAGTACTTATGGTCAGTGCATCAGATAACTGCTTCAATAGTCTTGTGGTCTATGATTTCAGCAATGTGGATACTCCCTTCACACCTAACAAAGAACCCATTTCTCTGATTCTATAGTTGAGAGTTGCTGTATAAATCTGAAGACATTTTAGTGATGAACTTCAAACTCAGTCAGGTTGGTCTTTGGATGGTAGACATATCATCCATCAGCAGGCTCATATTCAAGGTCTTTTCAGGAGGTAGAACCTGCCAGGGCTGATACACAACTGATAGTCTTTGAGGTGGTCACTTCCTTGCCATGATAACACATCAGAATAGGATCTTAGTAGAGGCAGTACTTAAAGTGGGGTGACTTTCAGAGAAGGAATACCAAGTCCACTGTGAGGCAGCTAGGTGACACAGTGGATAAGGTGCTGACCCTGGAGTCCAGCCTCAGCCACTTATTAGCTGTGTGACCCTCAGCAAGTCACTTCATATTGTTTGCCTCAGTTTCTCCATTTGTAAAATGAGCTGGAGAAGGAAATGGCAAGGCATTCTAGTATCCCTATAAAAACCCCCAAAAATCCCAACGAAAAAAGACTAAAATGGCTGAACCACAATCCAGCTGTAACCACGGTACAAATTCATGCAAGACTCCTGAAATCAAAATTTTGTCTTGCTCATATGGACATAAACTTGCTTATCTTCCCTTCAGTAATCTAAGCTTTTTCTTATCAAAATATCTTAAAAACTCTATCATAAAGTGTAAAAGAATAACTTCACAATTGAATAGGTACTGGATCCTGAGCTTCTTCAGGGAGACAAACCCTCCAGCACAGAATCTCTCTAAGAAAACCAACTGACAGAACACTAAGATGAGAGTTCACTTCCTAAGACTGTAGATTTAGAGAGAGAAAAGCTCTTCTCAGAAGTCACTTTGTCTAGCCCTATCATTTTACAGATGATGAAATTGATGACCAGAGAGCACGAGTGACTTGCCCAATTCACACAAGTGACTATGATAAAAGACCTCTGGCTCCAAATCCAACATTTCAGCCATTGAATTGCTTCATGTTGTCTCATTCTCTGCCTTTAATTAGCATCTTGTCTTCAATTCTGGCATCAACATCCCTTTACGGTAAAATCTGAATTGCAGAATTATGGTGAAACTATTTTTCCAGCAAAAAAATTTCATGCATATATATATATATATATATATATATATATATATATATATATATATATGTATGTGTATATATATATATATGTATGTGTATATATATATGTATGTATATATATATATGTATGTGTATATATATATGTATGTGTATATATATATGTATGTGTATATATATATGTATGTGTGTATATATATATATAAGGTTACAATGGCTGTTGGATCATCTCTGTTTAGAAAGTCCACAAGCAAAGCCTCACCTAAGACCATCTATGTTTTATCTGCCTTTGTTCATGAACAAGACATCTGTTTACTGCTCTGCTGGTCAGGAGGTGCGGATAAAATATCCCACAAATTACTACTTGATTTAAAATGATGGTGGCTTGGGGATGGTGTCTGTTTCTTCCCTGTAGCCCCTCATTGTCTGACCCCTGAGGCTGGAACTGGGTATAGCTGGTATTCTGACCACAGACCCCTTCAAAGACAAGCCTAATGATTAGTCTCCTCAGAAACTTGATTTAATTAGGGTTTCAGGAAATGCTGAGGCCCACATCTTCTCTTACCTCATGAATGCATTTCACATTCCATTGGTCCCATCTCTCTTTACATCAATCTGCCCCCATCAGTCCTTCTACTCACCAAATCCCCTCAAACATAATAAGTAGAATAGGTCTTGCAAATGGATCCAATCAAGACCTTCTTAAAGAACCACTCTGAACCATCTCTAAACCTCAAAAACCATTCTGCGCAGAGCCTGGGTTAGTACAATCTGCCATTTTGGCTTTGCCAATTACAGTAGACAAATGATTTTATTTCCTTACATTTTCTGTTTTTGATAAATATCTAAATCTGAGGACCAACTCAATTGATGAGTTAGATAAATATAATTAGAAAATGACACAGAGGGACAGTTAATATATGGGATGAGCAATTTAATCAATATTCATGAAGTGCCATCTATGTACCAGACACTGCACTGGAGATCCAAGTACAAAGAATGAAACTATTCTTACTCACGTGGAACTTACAAAGTAGAGAGAGGTAATGAGCACAAGTTTAATGGGAGTCAATGACAATCCAAAATAGTAGTGCAATATTTCGCATTAATAGAAAGCAATGTCCAGAACAAAGGATTTGTGAGTCTCACTCTACTCTGCCCTGATCAAATCACATCTGGAATACTGTGTCCATTTTAGGAAGGACAATCAATGGTAATCCCAAGTAAGGCAAACAGGATTCATGCATGGCCAGAGCAGAGAAAGTTTATTTAGAGAAACTAGAGAAGAGAAGTTCTGAGAGTGAAGGGACAAAACTAAATCTCCTTAAGTATTTGAAAGCTGTCAGCGGAAGAGAGTTTACATTTGTACTGTTTAGTCCCAGAGTGGTGCAACTATCAAAAATGGGCAGAGGCTCCTGAGCTAGCATCCAAGAATATCTGGATATGATAAAACATGGGGGTAAAGTGCTTATTTGTTGCCCTGAATGGGTTGTTTATGGTTCCTAAAAGTTGGCATTTCCTTAGGTACTTAAAAAAATCAGCATCTGTTAGCTATTTATTAATTTTTACCATATCTGTGATTTGATCAGTATAGGGACATCCCAGTAAGGAAACTCCCTCTTTCAGTGCAGACTGATACCTTCTTTGAATTTTGAGAGTTGCCAAAGGCATAAAAAAGGTTTCCCAAAGGTCACATAGCCTGTATGTGTCAGAAGTTAAACTTGAATCCAGGTCTTACTAACTCCAAAGTTGGTTCTCTACCCATTATACCATACTGCCTTTCAATGATTATTTCTCCCATGTTAAAGAATGGAAACAAGGGTCATATGAAATGACAAGGAATGGATTTGGAAATATAGCATGAATCATACTGATGAGTCAGCGTGTCACAGCAAGCATGGATATTGTCAGATTTCTTTGCATAATCTGTTATATAATCCAGAATAAAAAGACCTTTTTCCCTCCAAAAAAAACATTTTCTCAACCTTGCTATTCTCATGGATCCCACTCTATCTGCAAAATTCCCTCCTCTATATGTTAGAAGCCATACAATGCCAAGAACTTCAAGAAAGTTATTAGTATTTTTAAAATAATAAAAAAAACTTTAAAAATGGAAATTTCAAGTAGCCTAAACTTTTTTTCATAGTAGAGGAGAGGCAGCTCTGGATTAGTGATTTTGTGATTGAAGAGAACTCTCAGAAGTCTCCTATCCATGAAGAGTGGAACCTATTCTGCATTTTTTAAGTATTAAATGTAGGTAGCTGTATAGTGTAGGGGCACTTAACCATGAGGCCTTGGATAGATGTTTGAGGGGTATTCCTGTGAACTTAGATAGGAAAATATATCTTATTTTCACTAAAATCTTACTGAAATTGAACATTTCCTTCAATGATTTAAAAACATTATTTTGAGAAGTAATCCCTAGATGTCACCAGACTACAAAAGTGGTCTATTAAACAAACAAACAAAAAAGATTAAGAAGCCTTAGAAGTAGTGAATAGGACTTTACACTTGAAATCAGAATCATCTGAATTTGAATCTTACCTTAGACACTTAATAGCTTGTGACCCTGATCAAGTCATAGTATCACTTAAACTCAATTTCCTCATCTGTAAAATAGTTAGAATAATAGTACCTATCTCGTTGGATAGTTATGAGGATCAAATGAGATAATGTTTACAAACTGATCTAATCATTTTGGAGAGCAATCTGGAATTATATCCAAAGAATTATTGCTATCTATATCCCTTGACCCAGCAATAACACTGATAGGTCTATTTCCTTTTATTTTGCTTTATTTAGTATTTTATTTTTCCCTAGTTACATGTTAAAAATAATTTTTAATGTTTATTTTTAAAACTTTGAGTTCCAGATTCTCTCCCTTTCTCTTTGCCCAATGCACCCACCAAACTGAAAATGCAAACAATTCAATATAGGTTATACTAAGTGTATTTCCAAAGACGATTAGGGAAAAAAGGAAAATGCTTTAGAACTTGTATGTTCTAAAATGTTTTATAGCAGCTCTCTCAAATGGGGAATGGCTAAATAAGTTGTGGTATTTGATCATGGTAGAATACTACTGAGCTATAAGAAATGATAAGTTCAATGATCTCAGAAAAACATAGACTAGCATGAAATAATGAAGAGTGAAATGAGCAAAACCAAGAGAACATCATGATAAAATGTTATTTTCACTATTATAAATACCCAAATTAACTATAAAGGATATATGAAGAAAGACACTATCTGTATCCAGAGAAAGAACTGATAAATAGAAATATGTATAGAATAGTTTTACACACACATACACACACATCTATCTGTGTCTATTGGTGGCCATCTGTAGGGCAGGGCGAGGGAAAAAATAAAGAAGGAAAAAAAGAAATTTACATGAAAATTTTGTTGTATGTTTAAAGAAAATAGCATGTTCTACATAGTAGATTTACAATTTCATGTGCAATCATCTTTTTTATTATTATATCATGGAAACATTATTTTGCTTCACAAATTAAAAATAAAACAATTTTTTTTAAAAGCTCTTGGCAAATTTTTTTTTCTCCTGAGGCTGGGGTTAAGTGACTTGCCCAGGGTCACACAGCTAGGAAGTGTTAAGTGTTTGAGGCCAGATTTGAACTCGGGTCCTCCTGAATTCGAGGCTGGTGCTCTATCCACTGGGCCACCTAGCTGCCCCCTCTTGGCAAATCTTAAAGTGCTATGTAAATATTAGCCATTATTATTGTTATTATTATGATAGAGAGGCTTGGTGTGATATACTAGAGAGAGTGAGCTGAATTTGGACCTAGATTCAAATCTGATATGAAATAGCTTTGTGATCCTGGATCAATCAAAACTCTCAGAATCTAAGGCAACTGTCTAAGATAATAAATTGCTTGGAAGATTTAGACTTTCAATTTTAGAGGAAGTTTCCTTACCCAGGAATTCCATATGTACAACAAATCACAGATCTAGTCCATTCTCTGCATTCATCATCATCATCAATCATCTTTATTATTGTTACTATCATTGTAGGATTCCCTGGGGCATTGAGAGGTTAAGTGATTTAAGTGTCAAATAGCCAATGCCACTTGAACCCAGATCTTATTGGAGTTCTAGTTTCCCAACCCTGAGACTGCTATTCTATATAATCATATCTTGGGCCAAAAACTCAAAGAATTTTCTTCCAAAGAGCTCAAACCACTTGAATAAATATGTCTTTCTGGCATCTGCTAATTTGGGATGGATTAGTTGAAACTCAAAGGTCTAAGTGATGACTGACACTACAAAACATTAGTGGCAAAGTATAGTAACCAGCAGCATTGATTCCCAATCCAAGGTTCTTTGCACTAGGATTTCCTTCTTTGTAATCTTAGTTTCAAATAATTGTGTTTAGAAAAACAGAATGATTTGGAATCATTTATTACTTCCTTTTCAGGCTTTTGCCAAATCAAGCTAATTTTGTTGGCCACAAAGGGGAGCTGACTTCTACTACTGCTTGACAATAAGATCTTTTCTATCCTCTTGCCTTGATGAACATTTGATTCGTTGACTTTGCCCCCTATTTGGCTTGTCCTGCTTTAATTAACCTCAGCCTTGTTCTTTTTTTGTCTTTTCTTTTACCACCCAGGAGCACTTTACATGTGAGTAACTGAGTGCCCTTGTTTGGAAATGTTTCGGGGCTGCCTTGACCACAGTGGTGGTATTGTGTTGTGGGTGACAGAAATCCACCAGCAGCGCCAGGGAAAGGCATGGGATGAAATCAGATTCTATAATGCAACTTCTATCAAAATACAGCTGGGACTAAAAGGCCCATTCAAGAACCCATAGGCAGATCTAAAAAGTCATTGCGAAGCCTGAAGTCCAGCTGCCCAAGGATTTCCCATTCAACCAGCAAATAGACTGTTTGGTACCAGTGGTGTTCATCTTTCAATTTCTGAACTGGAACGATATGGAGACTTCTGCTATGTCTCTGCAAGGTCCAAATGCTTACCTATCCTCCTAGATACTACATAGATTTTTTTCATGATTTATTTATAACTTTGCTAATTTTTAGGAAAATGTGAGGAGTGAAAATATTATTATAGAATCAGAAGGTTAGAAGTAATCTCATGTGATCAATTAATTCAGCTCTCTCTCAATAGGCAAAGCAGCATCTGATCCATGGATTAAATATAAGCTGTTTTTTTTTTAAAGAAAAAAAGTATACATAGATGCATGAATAGTGAAAAATAACACTGATTATAAGTGGTACCCATATTTCATAACATTCCTATTTGACAAATAAGCTTTGCCTCTATTTAAACCCATATGATAAAATCTGCCAGAGTTAGATGCGTACCTAGCTTTTTTCAAATGGCCTTATTACAATGAAACATATCCAATACTGGGAGCCCAACCTAAATGGAGAAACTTGGCTTGGCATCTTTAATTCAATTTAACCAACATTTGTTGAGCATCTCCCATGTGCAGGACACTCTAAGCTGTTCTGATTTCCAACTCCAAGACTCGTTATTTAAAGATGCTCATTTCGGATAAGAGCAATCATCTGACAATCAGTTTCCGTACTGGGATTCCGTGTCAGAATTCATAAAGTTTAGCAGGGAGTACATCTCAGAGATTTGATTTTACTCCAGAATTATCAAGAGATGATGGAAAAAAGAGATGAAACTATCCTCCAAAGAATTTGCCACTTGCTCACTTTAGATTTGTAGCAAATTAATTACAGGAACTGAGGAATGGTTGGCTTGCATTTTAGCTTTCCTACAGGATATAACTCTTTAGAGTAGCTACATTGTGACATTCTAGCAATGTAGGGATAGATACTTACCTTGGAAAGTAATAGCATAAATGAATTCTAACATAAAAATTATCACTTAAGACAGGGGTTCTCAAACTACAGTCCGCGGCCAGATGCGACCCGCTGAGGACATTTATGTGGCCCGCCGGGTTATGGAAAATGGGCTGAGGGGCAGAGACAGAGTGTGAGCTTTTGTTTTTACTATAGTCCGGCTCTCCCACAGTCTGAGGGACAGTGAACTGGCCCCCATTTAAAAAGTTTGAGGACCACTGACTTAAGACATCAAAACCAAAAAGGAAGAAACTAATCATTATTTATTGGTGAAAGATTCTTCTAACTGGTGATGGGATATAAAGTGAAAATTTATTAAGTGTAATTGACTCTAAGTATACTACATAAAATAAATTTTTATGATTGTGTTCAAGGTAATGATTCTGAGTGCTCATAAAGCTGATTTTTATGTTGATTTAATGCTTAGATAAGAAATATTAACTTTCCCTTCATATTGAAGTCAATTTTGGATTTAAGAGATGATTGAGTTTGGTCCCAAATCTTTAACTGCTTCCGCTTGGAAATCCCATAGACATTTCAAACTGAACATGCCCAAAACTGAACTCGTTATCTTTCTCCTTAAACCCACCCCATCCTTTATATTTACCTATTCCATTCTTCTGGTCACCTAGGAATTATCCTCAATTCTTCATTATCACTCACTGACCCATATCCCATCATTTGTCAAATCTTGTTGATTTTTACTTCTCTAAGAGCTCTTGCATTTATCACCCCTCTACCCTTAATATAACCACCATAATTTAGGCCATCACCCCATCGGGAAAGTAGATTGGTCTTCCTATTTTTGATCTTTCCTTTCTCCAATCCACAATAGCTATCAAACTGACATTATTTAGTAAGTAGGACCATGTCACATCTTTGATTAAGAAATTTCAGTGGCTCCCTTATGATTCTGGGTAAAATATAATTTCCTTTGACATTCAAAATTCTTCATAACTTGGCTCAAGATTATTTTTCTAGTCTGATTATACATGGCTCCCCTTAATGTACTTTATGTTCCAACTGCGCCCAATAATGTTCTCTACATCCCATCAAAATTGGCTCATCAGTTATCCTCCATACATGATATATGTCATGTATATGTCTTTGTATAAGTTGTTCCCTGTACCTGGAATGTTTTCCCTCCTCACCTTCATTACTTTAAACCAAGCTTCCTCCGAGGCTGAACTCAAATGTCACCTTTCTTTGTTTTGTTTTGTTTTGTTTATGTTTTTAAGGTTTTTTTTTTATGGTGGTTAGAAGCAACCAGGGTTAAGTGACACAGCTAGTGTATGAGGCTGCATTTGAACTCAGGTTCTTCTTACTCCAGGGTACTCTATCCACTGTGCTACTGAGCTGCCCTGAAAGATTCTATTTTTTCTCTGTACATATTTCCACATTTATCATGCTGCACAAGAAAAATCAGATCAAAAAGGAAAGAAAAATGGAAAAGATAACAAAAAGCAAGCAAACAACAATAAACAAAGGTGAAAATACTACTTTGTGATCCACATTCAGTCCCCATAATTCTTGTTCTGGATGCAGATGACTTTCTCCATCACAGGTCTATTGGAATCTCCCTGAATCATCTCATTGTTGAAAAGAGCCATATCCACCAGAAAGATTCTTGAAGGAATAAGAGAAGTGCACTACTGGCCATAAAAGAAGACCACAGTTGTGATGTCTTACCTTGTCTCCTGGCTGGGGTCTCATAAGTGATACTTGGTCATACCCTTGTCGAACCAATGCCCACAAAGCATCCAGTTTGCCCTAAAAAAGGCCACATATTATTAGTTTTTAGCTTTTGTTGATTTTAAAGCCATGATTTAGATAACTAATTTTTCTGTGTGGTACTGATCATATTTACAAATTAAGCATTATCCCATAAAATAGTGATTTTTTTCCCCAAAAACCAAAATTCATCTCTTATAAGATATAATTTTTTTGGGGGGGGAACTTGAGATCAGGATTAAGATTTAAAGTCAAGGCTGCTGGTGAAGGAGAATAATTTCTGCAGAAAAAGGGGATGTCCAGAAGGAAATGGAGAGTTTGAGGATCCTAAAGGTAATTGGAAAATTAAAGATTGTAGACCATGAGGGAAAATGAAGTGATTATTTATAATAGGAACAATGATTCTGAGATGAAAACATCTGTAACCATTTAATGCTTTCATCTTCATATGAACAGACTAAGGCTCAATGTCTTATATATGGAAAGTCATTAAAACTAAGGTCTTATGATTTCAAATTGAGCACTGTATAAACTGAAATGGAATTAGACCTCCCCCACAAATAGTTCCTCTGACTGACAAATCGAAGAGATTTGGGAAGTGATGATTATGTCATGTTCAGCCCCCATAGGGCATAGCTGTTTTGGAGGCAGAGGGAATCAAACTCTTTTCACTCCCAATTCTTAGACACCCTATATTGATCCACATGATAAAACTTCATGATATTACTGCTGCTTATGCTGTCTTCTGAATTCAACACTATTTGGGTACCGGAGGTAGGCTAAGGGAGGTCAAATCAAGTCAAGAAGCATTTATATTACCAAAGAGTGGGTAAAGCTACTATTATTTCCTTGCAAGATTCTGTCCTGGGACTTTCTCACCCAGAACATCACTCTACCACGTGAACCACTTTCTCACATTGGTGAATTTCCTTCGGGGCCTCCATTTGGGGATGGGACTGGGCTAGTCATGCTTTATTTTGAGCTATGCTGTTGGTTCAGTGTGCCCTATCAAGGGCTTATCCCCTTCTCAAAACTTCCCTGCTCCTTTTAGTTCTCCCTTTGTGGGCTGTCCACCCCCATCAAAATGTAAGTTTCTTGAGTTTTTAAGTTTATATTCCCAGAATTCAGCATAGTGCCTGGCACATGGTAATCATCAAATAAACGCTTATTGTTTTGTTAGATCAAAGACCTTTGGGATAGACCATGGTACTTTTTTGAATATACACTGTCTTCTATAGGTGGGGATGAGTGTCCTCCATGTTTCAACGCCTCCTCCAGTTCTAACTCCTACAAGCCCTGTAAATGGAGAATCTAAGGAAACGCTTCTTGACCTCACCTTGATGGGAGTGTACCATTTTCTCTGTGAAGGAAGCTCTTTCCTGCTGTGCTTCTTTGGTTTAGGCTCCCATGGCTCAAATTCTTGTTCTGGTAATTTGATGACAGCATTTTTGGGCTTTTCCAGTTTGGCCCCTTCCTCTGTTGAGCCTTTGTCTCCCCATCTCACCTGAATAGAAGGACAGAAAAAGAAAATGCATGTCTGAAAATGTTGCCAACTTAAGTTCTTTTTCACACAGTTGTTCATAATCTACTTAAGGATTTTCTCTTCCCCATCCCCTTTGACTGGAAACTTGAGAACTCCTAGTTTGAGTCCTTTGAACTTTGCCAAATCAATTTTCAAATGGATCAAACAGACTTAAGGTTTTTCTTTTCCATTTTTCAGTCTGAGTGAGGACAGGCCTGATGTATCTATGACTCAATATTTCCTTATTTGTCCATGTGTTGGTCCAGTGGTTTGAAATCCAAGACATTCCCTAACCTGATGACATCATCTTTATACAGTTTCTCACGAGGCAGGTCTTGGAATTGAATAAATATGAACCAGCCCCAAATGTTTGGAAATTCCAGGCAGTCTGCTAGAGACCCTTTTGACTTCACAGAAGGAGTCCACCAAAATCACTCTTAGTGAAAATGGGCAAGTCTGGAAACTAGATCTTGAGCTATCTTTTTGACACCATGAGTTAAAGATACTGAGTGTCCTTTCTCCCCTACTCCTCAAGCCCAAATTAATGACAACAAAGAACCAGAACAATTCATAAAATCAATAAACAAGACAAATCTTATCTCTCTCACATAAGTTCTGCCTTTCATTTCCTCTGGTCAAGGTCAATAATGATTATTCAAAAGGGAGTAAATTCTTCTTACCTCCATTCTTTTAATCCCTCCAACTCCTCGGCCACCATAATAAGAGGCATCCACTGTTGGCCACTTTTTTTTGGGCAATCCATCTTCTTCATCTGAGTCCTAGTCAAGTCACCAAGAATTTATTAGGTGCTTAAACAAGTGCCAGGAACTGTGCTAAAGCACTGAGGATACAAATAAAGGTAAAAACACAAGGAGCTCACAGTCTAATGACAATATGCAAACAGCAATGTATGGATAAGGTATATACAGAATGAACTGGAATTAGATCTATAGATTTGTCAGAGACTTGCCAGGTGATGGATGCAAACTATCTTGGATAACGCCAAGTCCCATAGTATCTCCAGATTGGTTGGCCCTGGCATGGTGTATTTACATGTTAACGGCAAATAAAACCCTATTGTTTTCACAGCTGTGGTTCTTCCCTGAGAAGCCTGCAAGCATCATGGTGTCCCTTCTTCGTCTCTCTCCAGGCCACCTTTATTTATATCAACTCTGTATAAAAGATTCATGAGCACAGTTTGCTTGGGAGGGCACAGACGGCCACACCGTGGGAATGAATTGTGCATGAGACAGGCTACTGCCTTGTAGCAGAACAAGTGAGATGGCAACTCACTCAATGAAATCATTGATTAGCTATGAGAGTGAGGGACAGGGACACTCATTCATGGTGATGCTCTTGGGGCCACTGTGAGCAGTCATTCTAACAGCAGGACATCACTTATTGAACTTTCAAAGTCCTTATTTAATTCAGTAGGCAGCTTAGATGTTGTCTGCAATAGGCAACCCAAGAATGAGTAATTTGATGGGAAAGGCACAGTATTTGGTTTGTGAAGTGGATGGGTAATATCAGGAAAGTTGTCTTCAATTCTAAACATTATCAAACATCATCTATTGCTTTTCCCCTTTTGTTCCTTCTAAGACTAACTTGCTCCTTTGTTCAGAAAAAAAAAAGCAAAAACAAAACGACAAAAAACCTAAAGGGAGTCACTTTTCCTGTAATGCTGCAACAGTTAGAATTAATACTACTTACCGCTGGTGGGGGTGGAGGTGGGGGTGGTTCCTTAATCACCTGGAATCATACAAAAGCACAGTTTTAAGAAGGCTTCATGGCCATCCTCTTATCCTGCTGTGGAAAGCAGGAAGCAAATAACCATTTCTCTGGACCTATTTATTGTCATTAAAGAAAAGTTTCCCATTTATCAGTTCTGGAGTATACGACTTCTTTAACTGCTAGACACTGCAAAAGAGTAGAAATAAATTATGGAAACAAATACTATTCTCATTGTTAGCTTGGAGAAGGCATAGACTACTTCCCTCTTCATGCTGCCTCCACTGTGGCCACATTCTTTTTTATTTTTGTTAATCAGTTGTTCAGTTGTATCTGACCCTGATCTTTCCCTTTTACCCCCAACAAAAAACGTAGGATGCCAGGTTTTGAAAAGGGTGAGTTTGCCTCATTTTGCCTGGGACTAGGCTTCTATAACCTTTTCTGGCTGTCTCTACATCACATACTTCACCCCACTCTTTCCAGCTCCTCAGTAGGTATTTTCTTTTCTAATAAGAATATAAACTCCTTGAGGTTCTGCAAGAACTGTCTTCCTTGTCACTTGCATCTCAAATACTTATCACATATCCTGGAACAGAGTAAGCACTCCAAAGATGTTCTCTCTCTCCCTCTTTCCCTCTCTCCCTCCCTCCTCCTCCTTCTATTCTCTCTCTGTTTCTGTCTCTCCTAGGTATTCTTGAATTTGGAACCATGCTGCTGCCACTGTCTTATCCTGGAACTTGCACCTGGGACCTTTCAGTCATAATCAATCAGCCCTATAGCCTTCTCAATCTGAAATATCCCTTTGCAAGTCTATCCCCTTCTCCCATTGGTGAGTTCTTCCTGGATTTTCCTTCCTCTTCTAGATAGATTTCTGATTTCTGGATTTATAATCTTGTGAACAGTGTATTTATTTCTACCTCCTTTCTCTTTTAACCCTCTGTTGTCTGTTTTTCCCCCATATTAGAATGTAAATCTTCTTGAGGGCAGGTACTTTCAGTTGATTTTTGTATCTCAAATGCTTATAATAAAATTTTAATAAATACTTATTTCTTTCCTTTGCTTTCTTTTCCTCCCTCCCTTCTCCCATTCCTCTCTTCTTCCCTTTCTCCCTCCTTCCTTCCTTCCTTCCTTCCTTCCTTCCTTCCTTCCTTCCTTCCTTCCTTCCTTCCTTCCTTCCTTCCTTCCTTCCTTCCTTCCTTCCTTCCTTCCTTCCTTCCTTCCTTCCTTCCTTCCTTCCTTCCTTCTTTCCTTCCTTCCTTCCTTCCTTCCTACCTTTTGGCTAATTTTCTGGTTAATTCAGTCTTTTGAATTATTCTGATTCATCCAATTTTTTGATCTATGCAGAAATCACAAACTTGAAAACATGTTGAATTTTTAAAAATTAAGTCAGTAAATTGGAATTCAGAATAAATTTTCTCATATAAATAACACTGTAAATGTTGCTTAGATTCTTAGGCTACCTCCCAACTCATCATATATATTTACAATGAAAACTATAGAAAATATTGTTAATAACCCACATAATATAATATTACTTTAAGTTTTGTAAAATGCTTTCTTCACAACTCTGATTAGTACAAGTAGTTTTATTCTCATCTTACAGATGAGGAAATGGTTTTAGTGACTGGTGCAAGGATCCCTAGCTAGCAAGCACTGGGGCTAAACTTTGAGCCACCATCTCTTAAGTTTAACTTCTATTTAACAACAAGAATAACAACAAAATCCAACCCTGCTCAGAGAAAGAATTTTTTTTAAAGCTACTCTCCATTAAGTTTATGTATGTAGTTTGTAAGATATTTTGCTGACAAGTTTTCTTGCTTCATCAATGTAGAAAAGAGACAGAATTGTGTTTTCAGAAAAATAATAGATGTCACCCCCTCCAAACCCGGTATGTGTGATTCTATCTACAAATATATCTATATTCTTTCCCATGTAGCATTCATGCAACATTGCTTTCTCCAAGATTGTTTCACACATGGATTATTAATTATTTTATGGGTAAAACGGATTATTGTGGCTGGCTTAAGAATGTATTCATCATTTATGATGCCTTTTCTACTTTAGGGAGGATACTGAGAAATGCTAGAGGTATGTCTCATCAATCCTTCTCTGTTAATGTCATGTATCTGCCCTCATCCCTGAAGGAACTGGCAGCACTGCATGGGAAAGGAAGAAGAGGGAGGAGAGAGATTTGGAACAGCAGAAATCTTAGGTTCTCACCCATCACTCATCCTGGAAGCTTGTGTATTTTTCTATGTATCTTAATGATAAGATGGTGTCCAACAAGTACTTACCACTGTGCAGCAAAGAGGCCAGAACCACCAGAGAAGGGCCAGGGCCAGTAACAGAAACAGAATCAACAGGGCAATGAAGAGAATTGTTCCACTGAGCTGCAAACAAAGGAAATGTCCAATCACTTCCCTAATTGTCAGAGGGTCCAATTTAAAAAGACATCACAGAATGAGATCAAAGGCATAACAGACAGAACAATGGGTCATCTCTGCTTTGCTAATATCACTGCTCATCAATAGGATGTCAGGGATAACCAAAATTTCTCCTAACAGAAAGGGATATGAGGAATTCCTCATTAATAAGCAGCTCAACAATGCTTGGTTGATCACTCAAATAAGTCTGTTTTATGATAATATCATCCCAGGAGCAAGTATACAGTCACTGACTCACAGTTCATGTAGAAATCCTAAACTTTATTCCTTCACCCCCATGGAATCCCAGAGTCAGGTGATTAAAAAATCTAGGAGATTCAGGCTTATTGGGACACCTTAAGTTAGTTTATGGAGATTTTTTAAAAGCTGAAATATCATTTAGTAGATTACTGACACACAGTGAGAGAAATAATGGTTAACACTACTAGTGCTTAGAGTTAATGAAGCGATTTGTCTCAACAACCCTCTGGGATATATAACTTCATTTTACAAACAAGGAAACGAAGATCTAGAGGTACAATGACAGAAATCATCCAGCTATTAAACCCAGGTCTCTTGTTTCCACATTCAGTGCTCCTCCTACTGAGAGGCTAAGTGACCTGCCAAGGTCACACAGCTAGCATCTGAGGCAGGTTTTGAACCAAGACCTCCGGATGCCAAGTCCAGTGTCCTATTTACTGAACTATGCTGCCTCTCATCAATTTTATCAATCAGTGTCATTTAGCCTAATTTTCCATTCCATGTTCGAATATCACCCCCTCTATTTATGGTAAACATCTATGTGATATCTAAGTATTGACATTCAAGAACTGAAAAATAGAAAAACAGAACTAAGGAAAGGAAAGAGGAAAATTCACACATGATGGAGAGATTAAGCAGATTCTGAATATGAAAGTCAGCAGAGAATGTGGGAGAGGAATTACAAGGGTCACTTTACTTCAAATTAAAACAAAGAGAGAAAGGGAGAATTTAGTTGGTTGGAGTTATATTTTTTAAAAAGTGCAAAATAATTTGTAAAAAAAGGTTTGGAAAGCTAATTTTGCTGATGGGCTGGGATGTGCAGGGACAAGTGATCATAGAGTCATACCCACATACTTTCCCTTAGATGGAGACAATTAAGTAAATAGTAGTTAAGACTCTGCAAGTTGGTACCAGAATCAAGAAAAAAGCTAATTGAGCAGAGATACAACTCCCTCCTCAGGCATTCCTCTTCTTCCTGTCCAAATTTTCCATATACTGAAAGCACATATAATCCTAATTCTAAGTATTTGCAGAAAAGGATTGAGTTTTTTTTTTAACCAGCTGGCCTTTCAGGTATCAGATTAATGGAAGAACTAATATGAAAGGGAGTTATAACCTCTATTTATAGATTGTGAATCTGAGGAGGTAGGAAAATGAGCTTTAGAGGAAGGAAAAGAGAGGAAACTTACTGCAGTAGTCATGAGAGAGCCAGGTGAGAGCTAAAGCTGGGGAGCCAAAGAGAAGAAAACAGGAGAAGAAAAGGTAACTGGAGAAATCTGCAAAATGAGAAGGAACGAGCTTAATGAAACAAGATTCAACAGGCTTGGAACACACCTGGCTTCACATGAGCCCTGGTCTGATCCTCTTATTGAGTGAGCTGAAGTGCTGATGACAGCTGGGCATTAGGGATGTACATACAACCAAGGTACCAAGTGGGTAGGGCCAGCACCTTCAATTCCACCCCACCCTGGGCCATACTGCTCTACATTTTTATCTCCCTAGGTGCCTGTCACTCATACTCCTAGAAGAAACCATACATCAGTAGTCCTTATTAGCCGAGAATAATTATAAATTCTCTCATGCCAAAGGCTGCAGGGACTCTTGTTATATTTAATAACATTCATCCCTATTATGAACCTGATGGAAAATCATCCTAATTTTTGCACAAATGACCTGGAGTCATTAAAAAAATTCCTGTATGTCAATTGTTTTTTCATTTTGGGGAGATAATCAGGATTAAATGACTTACCTAACGTCATACAACTAGTTAAGTATCTCAGGCCAGATTTGAACTCAGTCTTCCTAATTCTAGGACTGGTATTCTATATACTGTGCCACCCAGCTGCCCTATGTCAAAGCACTCTTGCAACTTAATTCAAATGCCAAAATATTTCCTCTTTTGTCACCTGCCCTGATGCCATCTTTATTTCTTCTAGGATAGTATTTTTCAGGATGGGGAGGTGGAAAGAATGTGACCCTCTCAGGTAAAATAATTTTCAAACATTTATTCAATGAAAAGAGCTTCTAGTAGATGTAGCAATTTGATAAAAGGAGGCTTGTGGCTTTAACCACAGAGTTCACTCTAAAGATAATAAACTAAGAGGGAAGGTGAGCCATATATCAGAAAGCATATTGCAAGAGCTTGTCCTCCTGTTTGCTGGCTTCCCTAGTGATATTTATAGGATTATCAATTATCAATTTAGAGTCACCGTATGAAAAATGGAAAAGGGATTGGACTTAGGGTCATAAATGCTAGAGCTGCAAGGGATCTCACAAGTGAGATTCCACCCCTCATTTTCTGATTGAGGAAATGGATATCTTGCCCAGATCACAAAGATAATAAACAGCAGAAAGGGAATTTGAACACAGGTCCCAAGATTGTAAATCTTATGTTGCTTCCACTTTTTTTATTTTGTTTTGTTTTTGTTAAGTCTTAGTTTTTACAATGGGGATAATACTTCACGTCTTTCTTCTAGCTGGAAAGTAATATCTAACACTCTTACAACTAAGAAAGAAACACTCTAAAAAGCAAAAATTAATCTTCCTCCTTGACATTTCTGGATTGATTCACTCTGGCCCACAGGATCACATCCTTTATACTTACACATTTGGTGCTGGTGATACTGACTGAGCTGGAGATGAAGGTGAGTCCTTTGTTCATGCTGACTTGGAGAAAAACCACCCTAGAACACACAGAGAGACAGTCAATGCAAGAGGTGGTATTCTGCATGTTCCTATGGTTCCCATGAGACCACTCTTGCCAGAAGATTAAATCCAGTCTTGTTAAAGGCTGAACTGTGGCTGCAGCTGTTCTCCTGGGTGTTGGGTTTACCACACGTCAGCTGACTAGACAGAACTGGAGCACATCATCATTATTATTATTAATTTATAAAACAGATTTTGCTACCCGTGGGTAGACCACACCTAAACATGGGAAATTGAACATCAAAGAAAGGATATTTTTCACAGACAAACCTACCAGGACATTACCCTTGCCTCCTTTATCACTCTGTACCTGCTTCCTTCGCTAGGGCACTGATCAGGACTATTTCATATTTCAGAAGAACTGTTCCATATATCATATGTTCAAACTGATGTTCGGTCTGAATCCCAGCATGTAATAGTGGAGAAAGGGCTGATCTTAGTCAGGAAAGCTGAATTTAAGTTCTGACTCACACACACTGGCTATATGACCATGACATCTCAATGATCCCAAGACTATAGGACACAGAGGACTTGCTGACCTGCATTAGTGGAGAATGTTTCTACAGTAGGAATATATCAAAGTGTGGATTTAAAAAAATAAACAAACAAAAATTCCATCTGCTTACATAGAATTACACCAAACCAGTGGTAGTACAATAGCATGCAAGTGTTTACTTCTGTGATATAGAAGAAAATGGAGGGAGAATAAAACAAAATTCAATGTTTTTTTTTCTAGACTCATCTTCTAGAGATATTTTAAAGACGAATAAAATAGTCGTTGGGTTTTTTAGGAGACTTATGCAAATTGAGAACATTATTCACAGTGGAGTGATTGTTAGTTCTTTATTCTAAATTCTATGTACCTAAGTATAGCAAAGATTAACCTTGCTGTTTCTATGCACAAATGAAAACTTGACAAAGATTTATTAAGTATCTACTATGTGCAGGTTTCTGGGGGAATCAGATGGAATCTCTGCCTTCAAGGAGCAAACAATATAATAGGGAAAAAAGACAGCTATATGAAGAACTACCCCACAGCAGGCAAACATAAAGGAAACATCTGCCCCAAATTCTATGAGAAATCCAAGAAGGGAGCAATCACTTTTGGCAGGGGAATCTGGAAAAGTTTCAAGAAGGAAGTGGTATCTGAATTGACACTTAATTAATTTTCATTTTTGACAGAAAGGGGTTGGGGTTGAGTATGGATAAAGGGGATGCCCAAAAGATGCTCCTAGGAATGGCAGAAAAGAATGGGACAGTAAGTAGAGCAGTTGGGACTTACACTGGGCAAAAGGAAATCATGAAAAACAAGGTTGAGAAGGTTCTATTGCCACTTACTGTCCAATCTCATCCAGCTTTGGTGCAGGACAAAATAAGTAGGTATCTTGCACAACTGTTGGTTTCTCATCTAAAACAAAACCACAGAAGAGAAAAAAAAAACATGAGAAGTCTGCTTAGGACATCACTAGGGAGGGCAGCACAGGTGAAAAGTCAAAGTAGAGGGTTTGTTGTCTCATTCTATTCCTAGAATGCTAATAGGCTCACTGGCTAAATAAATAAATAAACTGGATATACTTTAAATAAATCTTGGCCACCTGCAGCCTCAATTCAGTGTTTATATGTGAATATTTGTGATTCCTATAAGGTTCACAAATAAGGTGAAGAAAAATGAATTAGAAGAGGCAGTAGCAAAGCAAGTCAGGAGACCTGGATTCTAATCCATTTCTTCCACAAATTAGTTATATATCTTGAGCAATTTATTTGGCTTCCCTGGACCACAGTTTCTTCATCTGTAAAATGAACAGTGTATCAAGTCTTTCCTGGTTTTAAGTTGACTGGTCTATAAAAATTTCACCAAATGATCAGATTTTTTCCCTTAATGACTGTGAAAATATTACATAATCTTGAATTGGGAAGGATTTTGGAGGCCAGCTAATCTAACTTGTATCCAAACAATTATCCTGTCTGCAACATCTATGACAAATTATCATTGCAGATTATGCTTGAAGACTTTCCATGAGAGGAAAATCATTATCTCTTAAAACAGCCCATTTCATTTTCATCTCTAAGTATTAGGAAATTAATCTTTTTATCCATTTTATTAATTTTTTATTTTTAAAGATATTCTGTCTCTCTATCCCTCCCCTATCCACTGAGAAATAAAAAATATGATATTCATTAAACATATGAAGTTATGCAAAAAGTATTTCTACATTAGCCATATTACAAAAATAAAGGGAAAATGTTTTAACCTGTACTACAAATCTATCAATTTTCTATCTGGAGATGGATAGCATTTTATATCATGAAGCCTTTGTAGCTGTGTTGGATTACTGTATTGATCAGAGTAGTTAAGTCATTCACTATTAATCATTACATAATATTGCTGTTACTATGTACATTGTTCTCTTGGTTCTGATTTCTTTACTTTGCATCAGTGCATATAAGTTCTTCCCAGGATTTTCTGAAACCACCCCCTTCCTTATTTTGTACATTACAACACTAGTTTATCATATTTATATACCACTTGTTCAACCACTACTCAACTGATGGGTATCCCATAAGTTTCTAAAATTTTACCACTACAAAGAATATAAATATTTTCATAACTGCGTACTATTGCCCTTTTTCTTTATTCTTTGGATACAAACCTAGATGTAGTATTGCTAGATTAATGGGTATACACAGTTTAATAGTCCAAATTGTTCTCCAGAATGGTTGGATCAGTTCACAACTCCACCAATAGTGCATCAGTATCCCTATTTTCTCACATTTCTAGTTTTCCTTTTTTTGTCATCTTTGCCAATCTGATGGGTGTGAGCTGATACCCCAGGAGTTATTTTAAATTGCATCTAATTATTAGTGATTTAGACCATTTTTATATGATTATCTTTTATAGCTTTGATTTCTTGTTCTGAAAGCTGTCTGATTATATATTCTTTGATCACTTAGCATTTGCCTTTTTTCATTAAAAAGTTTTATTGATATGCTTCATTTGTACATTATCAGCATTTAATTCCACCCCAGAAAAGCTCTCTTTTAATAAATGAAAACAAAAAATTTAAAAAGAAAACTAGGGACTCATTTAAAAGTGCATGCAATATTCCATACCTGTGGTCCCTGCTTCTTTATTTTTTTAAAGTATTTTTAAAATGAACAGTAATCCATTTTCTCTTTTACCCAGATCCCATTGAAAAATATAAAAAGAAAAAGATATTCCTCATAACAAATATTAATAATCCAGCAAAACAAATTCCCTCATTATTTATGTTCAAAATGTCTTATTCTGCATCCTAAATCCGTCACCTTTCTGTCAGGAGGGGTTTCATCTTTAATCTTCTAGAGTCATGGTTGATCAGATTTTTTACAGCCTTCAAAGTGATTTGTTTTTACAATATTGTTGTTGTTCTTGTATAAATGATTCTCTTGGTTCTACCAGTATTATTCTACATCCATCTTGAAAAGTTTGGAATTCTACATTTCTATAATATACAGTAAATATACAGTCAGACTGGCATACTAGCAAGAATGCTTGGTTTACAGTCAGAAGCTCGGTTTGAATTCTGACTACCAGGAGTCAGCCTGAAAATGAGGGCATTTTGACTAGATGGTCCTTTCCTATGGTAGTTCTATGATACTCAAATACTGCTCCTAGTTTGCCTTTGGGGGCCAAGAGGAGCAAAAGTATCCCTCTGGATGTAGTCCTTCAAATCCATGAATAAAGCTATCATATCCTTCCTTGGGCTTCTTTTCCCAGGGTAAACAATTCCATTGCCTTAAGGCAATCCACATATAGCATAATCTTGAGGCCCTTTGCCAACCTGAATACTTTCCTTTAGATATTATTCAGCTTAAAAGTGTCTTTGCTATTTTTAATAACTGTAATATTTTAAGAATTAGTACTAAATTCTTTCCTTCAGAACCAGAAGGGAAATATGATATTCTTAGAAGGTGATGCATTTGGCTCCTAAAATTCAAGATATAAAATAATAAAAATAACTAACATTAATATAGCAATTTTATTAGCTACAACATATTTTTAAAATATCTCATTTTATCCCCATAACCACACTGGGAACTAGTTGTAACTATATCCATTTTACAGGTGAGGAAACTGAGGATAAATGATCTGCCCAAGTCTTCCTGACCTGGCTACCTCAGCAGCTGAATATTGCAAAGAGAATAACTACAAAGTACTCTAAATATTTGGCTGACAGTGAACAGAATAAGGAAACCTAGAATCAGGGTCCACCTTATCTCTTATAACTCTCTATGCCTCCAGGGTGCCTCAAGGTCTGTATCATCTCTAAATCTGTGATTCCAAGGCATATGCCCTAGTGGTAAAGGCAAATAGTATTGCTTTCTGGGAAACAGGAATTTTTTTTAAACTAAAATACGTTTAAATTTTTTTAAAGTCAAGGCCATGGGGTCTTAGGGAAGAGACAAAGCAAAGGGGATAATTCTAGATAATTGAAAGCAATTCTAAAAATACAAAACTGGTCAGGATGCTATTCTGGACCAAGGTGGTCCCAGTCAATAGGAAGTCTGGGCAGGCATTCAGGGAAAGAAGTATGTTGTGAGTATGAGGGGGAATGTTTTTACCCAAACATATCCTAGTAAGTAGGAAATGTATTTGGACAGAAGAATGTGATATAGAAATAGTCCTATGGGAGAAGAGCCCGTCTGGCAGCCAATCCCTTATCCAGGATAAACACAGTTTTCTGGGAAATGTACAGATGAAACTGGAATAGACTCAGTCCCCCACTGGCAACTCACAATTTATATATATATATATATATATATATATATATATATATATATATTTAAACCTGCAGGAACTGGGAAAAAGAAGCCATGACTCAGGCTGCAGTCTTATTTTCTCTTTGTGGTGAAGTCTGTGATGGAGAAAGGGGTGAGAGACCATTCTGAACAAGGACACTAAATCAGAAATGAACTTAAAAGTGGAAATGTGTCATGGTTCCCTTGCCAAGTGGGTAAAACTCCTTTTAGGAGCTGGCCCTGCCATAGGACAGAAAAAGCTCTGCGATTAATGCCATCCTTGGCTTCTCCGCTTGGATTCCAGAGTGGCCAATTCATGTTTTTTGCTGTAGTGACTCTTTTGATGAATTCCTGGGAACAGGCTGGGAGCCAGACCCTTGTTTCACAGCCCATCGCTTGGGCAGCCAGCTTGGGGTTGCTCCTGTCCTGAGTTGAACCTAGATAGTCAGAACAACAATTATGACCTCTGCTTTGTGGAATCATTGGTCCCTAAAGTCCAAAGTGGTGAGAAAACAGCAGGCTTTGAGAAAGGAGAGAGAAATAGCTCCATGGACTTAGAAATCTCTGTGGGGAATCTCTTCTAGAGTGAATACTATTTCAATTCAATGAAATAAGTGCTTCTTGTGCCTGGCACTGAAGACAAGAAAGAAACAGTCTCTGTCCTTTGGAAGCTTACAGTTGAGAACATAAAAAAAAGGGATATGTTCTAGATCAGAGGTTCCCAATCTGAGGTACTCATGTCTCCAGAGGGGTTACAAGAAACTCATCAAACGATACTTGGGAATATTTGATATTATCCCAACAAAATGAATCTCTTTATTTTATTTCTTAATGTAAATGCAGGGTAAATGCAGAAGTTATTGACTTTCATAAAGAGCAGAGGCTTCACTAAGGTTCCCTGAAAGTCAAAGGAAACAGATTTGTCCTTTAGTTCATTAAGTATCATGCTTATACTATTCTCTACAGTTCAGAAAGAATCAACTAGGTACCAGTGAGTCCTAGGAGAGGATTTATTTTAGTGAAACAAAGCCACAAACAAAATTCATAATTAGGACAGTTGAACCAGGGGCCAACAGCGGGAACGGGGGGAATTAGCTAAGTAATATATTCTCTAACTAGAATTCTCTAAGTAATAATTCTCTTTCTAATAATTCTCTGATATCTAAGTAATAGAATTTTCTAATGTCTCGTGGGGCTTAGTGGACAGAGAGCTAGCCTAGGAGTCAGAAAAACCTGGCCCCCAGGCTTAAGATGTACTAGCTATGTGATCGGGGTAATATCACTTAACTCTTTCAGTTCCATGAAGTTTTGTACCACTGTAAGTTCCTGGAAAGTACTCTGCATTGGTGAGGGGAGTGTTACATACAGGGATGAAAATTCTATACACAGTGGTGGAGGGAGAACTGTTACATACAGGGATGAAATCTGACCCATTCCATAGTCTCTAACACGATTAGAGAATAACAGCTTGAGGATGACCAGAGTAGTGCACCTTTTTCCTGCACACAAAAAAACTCTCCAATAAAGTACACTTTTTCCATCTAAAAATGGAACTAAACAATCCCATTCTCCTACTTATCTGTTCAGCAAGAATGAATGAGTTCATATATTCTCAACTATTAGGCTCTTTGATTCTTAGGAAGGAAAAGGAATTCAAGAGATCATCTACTCCAGGGGTCGTCTCTCTCTGGTTTTATGATAAAAACATAAGAACATATCACCCTTGAGCTAAGAATGGTTAGTTTGTTGGCAACACAGAAATAGGCAGAAAGATACAGTGCAAAGACCCCAGGAGCCCTGACCCACATTCAGTGCTCCTTCTAAGGCATTATGGAGACGTGACTCGGAAGCAGCTGACCATCTACTTACTAATAGTAATGGTGTCATTGATCTTAAAGCTGCAGAGAACTTGGTCAATATTCCGTGCATGATAGAATCCATTGCCTCGGACCACCACTTGGAAGGATTCTGCAAAGACAAAAATTTAAAGGGACACATGAGAAATGGTTTGGCTCTGTTTTCCATCTGACCTTGCCTTTCAAGTGGCTCTATCCCTCAAACTAACCCCCAGGAATTCTACTTAGCAGCTGCTGTTCTTGAGTCCATATCTTCACACTGAGCCAAATCCTCATCCGGTGTAACTCTGTGGGAATCTTGGACTGAAATCTGGCCTTAGTGCCATTATCAAAAGGCATTTTTTTAAAGTGTCTGCTTCTGCAAAGGTCCGGGCTCGGCAACATACACTGGATGCAATATCGCGAACACTGAAACCCTTGTTCCTCTGAAGTCTGTCATTTTATCAGTAATAATCTCTGGTTTCTGTGTGGCCCATAAGAACCATGTCTTATCCTGTTGCCTAACTTTACCTCCCTTATTTTTGTTGGGAAGTGTAGGCAAGGGTAAAGCTCTAATTCTTTGAATCCCACATACATTCTTAAGAACACAGGGGAAAATAAAGCAGGAAGTGGGTTTTTTTTTTTCAATTGAGAGTTTCTTGGCTTGAGGAATTTGAACCTTGAATTCCAAAATTGGGCTTAGGGTGAATTATTTTCTTTTTGGTGAGATGAAGAATAATAAAAATGCTCTTCCTGACCAGTTATATCAGTTACTTGATAAGGAATAGAGGTCTTTCCATCATATTCATTTATGACTAAAGTGATAGATCCAGGATTTCTTGACAACACCATTAAATTTCACTGAATGGTTGAACAAATTGTGGTAAATCAAAGTAATGGATGATTACTGCAGAATAAGAAGCAAGAGGAATTCAGTGAAGTATAGGAGGAAGTCTTGTATGAACTGATGTAAGCATTTCAGCTTCTTCCTCCACCTGAGGATATCATGGAGAGGTCAAGCTGATTATGATATTTTGTGGACATTTGTCCATAGTCCAAGCTAAGTAATGGATCATGGATAGAAAGAAAATATCTTTACATAAGGCAACCTGCTGAGACTAAGACTAGCTACGTGTATAGACTCTCACAGCAATCCAAGAAATTCACTGTCCCAAACTATGCTCATATGCCATTTCCTCTTAGCAGGAAGAATTCATCTAATTTATAAAAATGATTAATGTTAACTATTGTGATGGCTTTTTCCTTCTTAAAAGCACTCTGTGGATCCCCTTCTCCAAAGCTAAGGCTTTCTGCCCATTTCCCCTCCTAGATCTTCCTCTGTATATTAACCATGTTTTCTTTTTCATTCTCAATCTCTCTTCTTTAAAGAGTTCAGTTTTGGACATACTGAATTTAAGATATCTAATGGGACATATAATTCTCAGTATTCAATAAGCAGTTGAAGATGTGAATGAACCTGGAAGGCAGGAGATAGTTTAGGGTAGATAAGTAGATCTGACTTGTCAATGCATGCAACAGGTACCTACAGTATATGGTGAAAAGTAATTTGGAATGTAGGCACGTGATTGGCATATGGACAATTTTATAGACTTTCTCTGAAAGAGATATAGTTGTAACTTTCTAATACTTTTGTCCCTTAAGACCACTTGTAAACTTACAGGATTATAATTAGTGTAGAAAGGGCCTTTGGGACTATCCAGTCCAACTCACAGCCAATTTTATAAACGAAGAAATGGAGGTATACAGAAATCAAGGCTGGAAATCAACACAAGCCTTGTGATTGCAAATACAGCACTCTTTCCTCTTTACCTTCCTGGCTCATACAAGTCTTCTCTTGCTAACATTGACTTACACAGAATACCTGTGCTGCTTCTGGCCAGTTTAATTTTTCCTCTGCAGATATTATCTGTATACATTAATGTAAGCAACTCAGGAATCTACTTTGTATAAATAATAGGTTTTAAAATAATAATAATATTATTACGATGCTAAAAATGAATGAAAACTTTTGTGAGTCAGTGAAAATCTTAGCTTGGAGGGGGCAAGTTAAGTTGCTGGTATTATAAAGAGACAGACGTCTAAAATGTTCCCTTATTTTTACAAATACAGAATACAGAGTTGTGCTGATAATTTACATTGTTAAGATTGGACAATCAGGACATTGTGCATGGACTCTTGCAAAGCTAAATTGTAGAACACAGCATGTCACTGGCAGCAACATAGTCTTTCCAGAGATTTTACCATGGAAATGGCACTAGGCTAATGCGATTATGTTACTGAGAAATCTCTTGTTCATCTCAAGTATATTCGTATATCAAAAAAATCCATCTGTCACTGCAATTCTGCTGGCTTTGTAGCTGAATTCTCGCCCAAATTCAAAGCTTTTCTTATAGGGAGGATGTGCTATAAGGTAGAAAGGGACTAGACAGGCAATTATTGCCAAAATCTGATAATACGTCGAGTTCTGCACATTATTTTTAAAAATTCAGACAACCAAGGATGACATTATGGTTTCAAAAATAATCTACAGACTAGCCTCAGCTTGCCAGTCCACTCTGCAAGAAGACACCTGTCTTCCATTTTCTAAATTGGAAGCTACTGTGGATTACTGGAGTAAAAAATTGCCTCCTACTCAAATCGAGTTTATTTGAGTTTCAAATGGATTTATTTGGCAATAGTAAAAATATTTAACTTAAGTCTTGTGCTGTAATAGGATGCTTTTATTAAGAACCACTTGTCAGGGAAGATAAGTATAAACATATAAAATCCCATAGAGACTCCTGGAAGGGGAGTAGAGGAGTTTAACAGACCAGGTGTGAAAGAGGAGGACAAAGGAAAGGGCATGAGTACCATAGGAAGTATAAAAGTCTTAGAAGCTGGTCGGCATGAATGCCATTTTGTTTTCAAAGCCAGGTAAAACTAATCTGGTCATAGAACAGATCTGCAGGGACTAGTTTACTTTTGTCATTGTATCCCCAGTGACATGGTAAGTTCAATAAATGATAGTTGATTTATTGATTGAAGTGTGGGATGAGACAGTCATTTTTTTTTGGTATATATATATATATATATATATATATATATATATATATATATATATATATATATATATACACACACACACACACACACACACCCTGTCACATGATGGCACTATTAGCCCCATTTCCCAGTTGAGAAAACAGAATATTTGACTAGTTTCGTGACTGGCCCGAAGTCACCCAGCCAGAACATGCTTCAGTGACATGCCTGTGGTTGGACCCAGGTCTCTATGAGTGGAGGCTACAATGGGCTAATTCTCACCCTTATAAATTCTCTTTTTTCTTTTGCTCATACTTCTCCCCTTCTTTACTGCATCTTGACCCCTCTCTAATCTCCCATTCAGTAAGCTGATCTCCTTCAGTGGTTGTTTTGATTAAAACAATGAATATAAAAGATGTGGAAGAGCAATCCCTCTCAGGTGATAGAACCTGAATGAATTCACAATTGGTTGAAAGTGTGTGGCTGAAGTTTTGGAGCTGGGGACTTACTCCATGGAGTTATTTAGTTCATTTCACCTCTGCTTCCTAAACCCCAGAATAAAGAAAATAAATGTGGAAGGCAGAATAAGGCACTCACAACAGAAGTTATCCACGAGAGTGAAACAGCTAGAAAAAGCATTTTTTTTTTTTTTGAGTTGCAGTGGCTTCCTGCCCTGCCCTACTGTACAACACACCTTTTCTTCACAGTCACAAGTCCCTAGAGGGCTCAGTACAAACACTGAGTTATCACCAAAAGACTCGGGGCCTCTCACAGTGTTAATTCAAAGAAGGAATTTGGCTGGACTTTAATGGAAGTCAGCCAATGAGGCTGGTCTGAAAGGAGGTGTTGTGAGCACTGGAAAAACCAACCACTAAAATTTCCAGTTAATTTGATAATAGAGCCCAACAGTGGATGAAAATAATCCTAGAAAATTATACTTGTGTTGCCACAACACAGAACTATAAACATCACACACTAATATCTATATACTAATATTGTGTATACCCATTAGTGTATACATGCATTATATGTGCATATATACAGAGACATACATAGATATGATACACAAACAAATGAAATAATTACTTTTCTTAAGGAGTTTGCAGTCTATGGAGAGAGATGACATGTAAACTATAAGAAACTATATACAAAGTTAACACCAACTAAGGGAGTACAAGAAGGAAGGGCATTAGCCACTGGTTGCAGGGAACCAGGGAAGACTTCATGGAGAAGGGGGTCCTTGAGCTGAGTTTCTAGAGGAAGCTGGGAGGTGAGGCAATGCATGCCAGGCAGGGAGCACAAAGGCATGGTGACAGTGAGTTGAAATGGCTAGAAGAAGTGGATCAAATCTCCTTTAGAAATGTTCAAAGATGGAATGCCTTCATTCCAATTGCTGCAACACTCTTTTCCCTGTGCCTTGGATGGTCATCCCTCCAGAGCTAGAGATCACCTTGTCCATATCTTTCATTTTACAGACAGGGAAACTGAGCCCCCTGGAGTTAAGTGACTTGGCAAAGATCATATAGATAGTAAATGCCAGAGGATGGAAATAATCCCAGTCCTTCTGACTCTAGGGCTAGTTCTCTTCATTGTATCAAGCAATCCAGTTCATAGCTGGAACTCTAGCTTATTCCCAAAAGTTAATTTCATTCAATCATTTATCAGTTCGCTAAGTCACTCAATTTTTATTTTTTGGGGGGATAGATAAAAGAAGCCATTCTTTGCCTATTCTTACCTAGCCTGAATCACTTAATGGGTGTTGCCTCTGAGATCTGTTAAAGACCTTAGCTCAAAAAAGGCAAAGGTTTCCCACTGCAGCCAGGGCCATCTCCAGTCATCCCAATCTATATCTTGCCACTGGACTCAGATGGCTCTGGAGGAGCTGGTGACTTTGCACAGTCCTCCCTCACTTAAAACTCCAATTCACTTGCATGTCACAGCATCATCTCCCTAATGTGATTTTGAGGACAAAGGACAAAAAACAGCAAAACAGTAGCAAAATACCTACTACATATGAAACATCCTGTGTTTAGTGCTAAGAAGGAGAGACCTAGAAGTAAGGCAAGTCTCTGGTTCACAGAAATATTTACCAGTTTAAGTGATCATCACTGCCAACAGAAATCAATGAAGAACCTAAATATTTTCCCTGAGTACTTTCTTCCTTAGAAAAAATGAGAAAACAAAAATACATTTCAAAGCTACAAAACAATGAAAATTCAGAGCAGATTAACTAGTAATTGGATAGTTTTTTGAGGTATAAGGAGAACAGAAAGATGGGAAAGAAGGAATTGTGACCAATTCCACATGAAGGGATAGCCCTTCACTTTTTCAGATCTTCATTTTAGTGGGATGGATAATAGATTTCATTTAGACTCTTCTCCAGTACCGTGTTTCCCTACCCCTCATACTCTCTTTATCTTGCTTTTTTAAAATAAGGAATTGATATCCAAGATAAATAACAAAATGGTAAAAAAGTTAGCCTTGATGTATTCAAGCAACCGAGCTCAGATGAACTAGGAATCTGATTGGTGAGTCTCAGTGATTGTTAAAAAACCAAGAAGAACCAGAAAGGTTCTGAAGGACTAGAGAACATGAAAAGGTTCTAATATAAAAGAAGGTGGACTCCTCAAATTTTAAGCAAGTGAGCTTGAGTCTTGTACCTGGCAACATTATAACATGATGATTTACGACTATTTGGAAAGAAATGTTCTGATAACTAAGATGAAACTATGCCAGATTACCATAATTAATTTTTTTGACAAAAATCATTAGGTTAGCAGATCAGGGAAATGCCATTAACATAGTGTAATTAGAATTCAACAAGTATTGAACAAATTCTCCCATGTCAGGATGCAGAAATAGGGAGGTAGATGATAATTAGATGGAACTAGACTAGATTGTATAAAGAGACCTAGAGTTCTTCACCTTTTTGTATCATGAACCCCTTTTGAGAAGTCTGCTGAAGACTATGAACTCCTTTTTTTTCAGTTTGGTGAAGCTTATGAATCCCCTTTAAAATGCTGTTTTTATATACATAAAACAAAATATACAGGATTACAAAGAAAACCAAAACTTAATGAAAATAGACACATTTTTTCCCATCCAAGTTTCTGAACTCCCAGTTAAAACCTCCTTTACTAAACCAAAATATGATTTATTGAGTTATTAATTTATATGAGGTATTGATCATTAATTAGAGGCTATCAGATGGGAAAGTCCAGGAATACCCCTGATACCTACCCTTGCTCCTATGCTAGTCAACATTTTAATCAATTGTCTAGACAACACTATAGTCATACTTCTATCTGCAGGTAATGCAAAGCCAACATGTTGGTTGACTGTCAAGATCCAAGATCAAATTAAATAAAGTAAAATATGAGAAGAGTAAATGGAAAATCCCAACATTGGGTTTAAAAAAGTTAAGAGTACAAATAAAGAATCAGAAAGACATAGCTTTAGGTAAATTTATGTGGAAATAATCTTGAGATTTTAGTAGACTTTAAGTTCAGAATGTCAACAGTGGAATAGCAACCAAAATAAATGCAACTTTAGGCTTCAATAAGAATGGCATTTTTTTCCTAAACTTAGATGGTGAGGATACAACTGTTCTGTGCCCTGATCAGCCCTGTTATGGAATATTTTTTTAAATTTTTGGGTGGCACATTTTATATTAGGAAGGGATAGTGATAGAGCATATCCAAAAGACTATAACCAGTGTAAAAAAGAATATTATCCTAGATAAAGATATGATTGACCATTCCATAAATAATATGGAGATATTCAGTCTGGAGAAGAGAAGAATTTTGGAGAGCATAATAACTAACTTCAAGTATTTGTAAAGTCACATGCAATGGAGATAAGATTTAATCTACTTTTCTCAATAATCTGGATTTAGGAACAAAGGGAGGAAATTATAATAAATAAACAAATAAATGATGATGATGATAAGTTATAATATCTAGCATTTATACAGCATTTGCTTAGGCACCTTCTGTGTGCCCTCAGGCACTGTTAAATGCTTTATAAATATTGTCTCATCTGGTCCTCACAACCACCATGGGAAATGAGCACTATTATTATTTCCATCTTAGTTGAGGGAACTGAGGCAAACAAAAGAAATGACTTGTGCAGATCAAAAAGCTGTAGTATTTGAGGCTTAGTGACCTCAGATGTTCCTGACCTCAAGTCCAGCACCCTATCAGCTGGACCCACTTGCCTATCCACAAAGAGGCACATTTGAGCTTCACATTAAAAAATAAAAAAATTCTAATATTTATTATTTATGTGTGACTACAGGCACGTCCCTTCACCATGTTTGCCTCAGTTTCCTCATCTGTAAAATGAACTAGAAAAAAAAGGCAGACCAGTTCAGCCAGTATCTTTGCCAAGAAAATCTCAAATGGTCACAAATAGTCAGGTGCAAGTGAAAATGGCTGAACAACAGAATTGTCTGAAATTGTCAGAGCTGTTGCATTTCAAAGTTGTCTGAAAGGACAATCAGCTGCTTTTAAAAGAATTATGGTCACCATGACTAGAAGTCTTCAAGTCGAGGTTGGATTATCATTTATCCAGAATATTGCTGAGGGGTTCTAGTACTGGTTCAGTTACTGGTTCAGGAACTGGCTGACCTACAGCATCTCTAAAGTTTCCTTCAGCTCTCATATTCTGCCTCCCTGTGCATAGTAGGTACCCAATAATTATCTATTGAATGAAGGGATGAATTAGACTAAAAGACCTGCAACTAGATTTCATTTTCTCCATACTCCTCTTTTAGGAGAAAAAAGCAAGCCACAAATCAGAGACTGAGTCATAAAACAAACTTAGAGGGGATGTTTTGAGGTTAATATACTCCTCTGCCTGTCATTATCTCTAATCATGAACAACAATCACTCATGCTCCCAATAGTGACCCAGAGAAGAATCTGTAACATCTCCCATCATCAAAGAAAGGAATACCCATTTAGCCAAGAACCTCGACCAGTCCTAGATTGTACAGTCCCAGATCCACCACTAACACACTGGGTGACTCTGGATGGTCACCTCAACTCTCTCCCTTATTTTCCCATCTACAAAATAAGGAGGGAATAAACTAGATGATGGCACATCCTTTCTAGCTTTAATTGCTACCAGTTTGGGAATTCGGTGCGTTTTGGACAGATTTGCAACAAGAGGTGGAATCAAAAAGCATTTCTCTTTCCTTCCCAATTAATAGCAAACTCCTCATTATTCTGATTAATCAAGATTTTAATGTAACAAATGAGGGAAAATTCCATCAATACACAGACAATAGAGAGAGTCTCGTTATTGGGTCGCCCCATGCTCTGTCCCTCCCCTCCTCCTTTCACAAATCATTCTCCTCCTTTTTCTGTCCCCTCCCCTGCAGCCCACCCTGCATCATCAGATGTTCTTGCCCATTAATTTATCCTAGCTGATGGATGCTTGAAATGGCTAATTCTATCTAATTTGGGGTCCTGGCTCTGGCTTCCTTCTTTTCTCCCTGAGTTACTGTCAGACTGTTCTTTGCAGCTTTTGACAAGCCGGCAAAGGGAAAAAGGTCAGCAGTGAAATTTCTGGGCAGAGCTGGCAGCGAGATGGTGGGCTGGAGCTGGTGTGCCCAAGTTGGGCTGTCGGCTCCGCTTGTGTGGCTCTGATGAGAAGCTGACAGCTTGCATCCTCACCTGGGATTTGACACGGCTGCTTGGATGCCCCATCTCAGCAAAACCTTTCAATTACATCTGTGTCCCACGAGCATAATCAAAACAATGACGCTGTCAGAGAGGGAGCGGGAGCCCCTCCGCCTCACCCTGATAGCCTATTTCCAGGCAGCATGTCTTGGTCACTTTAAATCAGCAGAAGCAGATGAAGCCTTTCCTCCCTCCCACCAACAAGCACCACAGATTTATAGGGTCAGAAAATGTGAGGTGTCAGATGGCTGTCATCTACCGTCAACCCACTGGCTCAGTCAGCTGAAGCTTTTCTAAGTGACTTCCCATAAAAACCCCAAATCCAAGGCTGAGACTGAAGAGATGGCAGCAGAAATGACATTCACGACAATCAGAAGAATTTGCCTAGTGACTTGCATCACAGTGGCAGGAAGACTTGAAATAACAGTGTGAAGATTGTTAATAAAAGAATGGCAAGGTGGAGACTGTGTCCATGAGAAACAGGGGAAAAAAGAGAGGGGGTGATAAAGATAATAAATACAACATATAATACCTAGCGTGGAGGGGAACCAGGAACACTTCTGAGTTCAAATCAAGCCTGAGGCACTTACTGGTTGTCTGTGCAACACACTTAATCCTGTTTGCCTCAGTTTCCTTATCTGTAAAATATGTAAAACTACTCTAGTATCTTTGACAAAAAAATTCACAGGTAGCATTGACATGCTGAGGTCTATGGGGTCACAAAGCATCAGCCTGACTGAATGACTAAAGAACAAGTATTTTATAATTAGCAAAAATGTATGTGATCTCCAAAACAGAATTCATTCCAAACTTATAAAGAGACATTATCCCTTTCCTAACTTGGAATCTGTGAATGTGTTAAAAAACTTAATAAATGTATTTCAATGTCATTGGGTGTCCTTATAATCTTATTAATTAATATTAATTATAGTTAAATGTCTGAGGCTGGATTTGAATTCAGGTCTTTCTGATTCTAGGACAGGCACTTACTCCATTACTTTACCCAGGTGGCATGCTCAGTGTTAGAGACAGAAAACAGGAAAAAGGACCTGTCTCTGCTATTACTGAGCTCTCAGAACCCAGAAGGGAGAGAGATGTTGAGCCAAGTTTAGGGGATAGGAATTCTTTTCTCTTGTATCAAGTTACAAGTACTATTTTCCTCTACTCCACCTTCTTCATAGTTTCAACTAAATGATCCAACTCTTCCTGACCCCATTTTGAGGTTTCCTTTGCAAAGATACTGGAATAGTTTGTCATTTCCATCTCCAACTCCTTTTATAGATGAGGAAACTGAGGCAGATAAACTCAAGAAACTCTGGGCTGGACACTCTATCCACTATTCCATCTAGCTAACCCCTTTGTATACTCAGTGCTTAGCAAGGTGCCAAAGAGATATATGTTGATTGAAAGATTCACCTCTTCAGCTTGGGAATATGATTTCTAGCAGGAGCCATAACTGCCAATTTGAGGGTACTTTGGAATTCAGCACTGTGGAATTTTACCTATACCAAAAAAAGCTAGCATTTATCTAGCACATTTAAGTTTACAATATGCCTTGTATGAGTTGTCTCTTTGGATTCTCACAACAACTACTTTGAGGTAGGTACTATTATTATCCCCATTTTATACATGAGGAAACTGAGGCAGTCAGATTAAGTGGCTTGTTTGAGTAAATGTTTGAGATAGGATTTGAACTTAGGTTTTTCTCACTCTCAATTTCAATACTCTAGCTGAGTATAGCAGAAAAAAATTTTGTTTACTGATTAGCTGTTTGGCACATTAGACCCTGGACATATAATTCATTTAGTCTCTCTAGCTAATAGTATCTGGTCCATTGTAGGTACTTAATAAATGACTGATATTAATAGTAGGCAGTATGACAAAATATATAGAGACCAAGGCTTGGAATCAAAAGATGTGTATTAAATCCCACCAGAACTCTTACTAGCTATGGGCAAGTTATGATCTCTATATGCTTCAGGAAACTCTTGGGATTTAGTTACAAAGTAAAAGATAAATATTATAAGCTATCACTATTTTTAGGGGAAGTAATGTCTCACTTGTCTGAGATCTTATTGATGTTACAACTCATAACATTTATTTTATACTCTTTATTTATATGCTCCATCTTCTCTATTTAGACTATGATACCCTTGAGGGTAGGGATCTTATTCATTTTTCTACCTCCCTTAGTGCCTAATCTAGGAGTCTGCCCACAGTAGGTTTTCAATAAATGCTTGATGAATAAATGAAAGAAGAAATTGATGAAGATACATATTATGAGATTGTTAAGCCTGAAGAATGTTTTTCCATCTTCTCAAGAAGCCTTTCTGAAAACCTTTAGATTTTTGTGCTTTTTAAATTACCTCCTATTGATCATTTATGTAGCTTCTCAACAATGTAGTTTCAAGGAAATTCCAATGGATTTGGGATGGAAAATGCCATCCAGATCCCGAAAGAAAACTATGGAGGCTGAATATGGATCAAAGCATTGTATCTTCACCTTCTTTATATTTTTTAACCTTTTGGTCTAATTTTTCTTGCATAATATGACAAACATGGAAATATGTTATTTTTAACATACATTTAACTTATATAAGAATACTTGCTGTCTAAGAGAGGAAAGGAGAAAATTTTGGAACACAAAATCTTACAAAAATTCATGTTGGAGACTATCTTTACATGTATTTGGAAAATAAAATACTACTAAAAATTAAAAACAAAAAGAAAATACTTTGGAGGCATTCTTACTTAGAAAACTAAATTAGATAAAATGGTCCTAAATTAGAACAGAAAAGATATTGAAATCACTTAAGGAAGAATATCTTTATTATCTAGTACACTAATAAGGGGCAGAGAGTACATTGTATACTGGCAGATGCTTTTTTATTAAGATGGGGAAAGTGACTTCACAATGCTCAGTTTATCTTACTATGTCCACACAAAACAGAATAAGCCAAAGAAAGGACAATGCAAACAATAGGTGCTTAATAAAAATTTGATGAATTAAACCAAATTGAGTAAATGTTGAATAACTTCTTAAGAATTTCTTCCTCTATTTATAATTATTTAATTATTTCTAATCAATCCTTGAAGTAGTACCAGCCACCTGTCTGGGGAACCAACCAGACACTAAAATTTCTTACAAATAATCATGTTGACTCTATTTATTTTTTAGGGATAGGTACCAGACCTGTGATTTCATCAGCAGAAGGAACTTCAAGGCAAGGAAATTCTACCATACTATAATAACACAGGACCTAGAGATTTCCCAAATGCAGCCTCTCTCCCAGGGAACATAATAAAAAAAACGATCAAAACATGAGAATAGCATTGAGTTCAGCCCAAAGCAGCTAGAACCCAGTAAAATTCTGAATTATAGAACTGATATTCTCTAGATCCTTCTCTTCTTCTAGCACACGCTCTTCCTGGTTTTTCCCCCGGAGTTTATTTCCTAGATCTTTCTACCTTTTCCCCAAATCTATGAGCTAGATACAACAAGTAGTAAAGCAGATTTTCAAGGCAAGAATTAATCACACAATGTTAGAGAGCAGCTAGTCCAACCCCCTCACTCTACATGTGAGGAAACTGGAAACTGAAAAGAAAGAAATCTTTTATAGTGATTGCAACATTTCCATTCCATACTAAATATGCCTTCCCTTTCAAATAGCTTCAATAACAATTCAATAAAACTTCTTTCCAAGTATGTTCCCTGCCTAAAACATCTTGCCTAAAAGACCAATGTTTTAGCCTCAAACTTATTGGTTCATCCTCACGAAAATGGGACAAGATAACGTTGCCAAGTTGTGGTTGTATTGCTAGGAGACAGTTTTTGAGCAGCGTTCAGATTATCTGAATGTATCACATAAATCCCCCATAGAATGCTTTAATAAACTCTGATTATAATTTTTCCAATGCACCAATTCCACTGGAGAGAGATATTCTAAACGTCTAGTCTGTCCAAATCTTCTGCCCGGTTGTAAATACTCCTTTTATAATAACAGAGCCACAGCCAAGTTTTAACATGAAGGTTGATTGGTCTTGCACATTTTAAGAATATGCCAGCTCAAAACAACTCTATATAAGGCTATTCTAAGCCCACAAAACTACAGCAAACTGCTAATGATGCTAACAATTCTGTACCATTTTCAACCCAAAATAACATAAGTAGCGTCTGGGGTAGAGAAGAAGGAATCCAAAACAGGTATGGTAAGTGAACCCAACAAAAAAGGCATGTAATGACCATAAATCCCTGAGGAGACACATTCTTTTTCCAAGTTGAGTAAATATCTTATCTGTCTGGTCTGCAAAAGGCCAGTGTAAAATGGAGGGACTCTTGTCAATCATTGCTGTTATTCCATATACAAAGTTCTCTTGTTCTGATAATTTCACTCCATTATTTTATGCAAGTCTTTCCCCGTTTTGCTGAAATTGAACTCATCATTTCTTATAGCTCAGTAGTATTCCATTACAATCACATGCCATAAATTGTTCAGCCACTGATGGACATCCCTGCAATTCCTAGGTTTTTGCCACCACAAAGAACTGCTATACATTTTAGAACATACAAGTTCTTTTCCTTTATCCTTAATTATCTTTGGAAACAGACCAAATAGTGGTAATATTGAGTCAAAGATTAAAAGTAGTTTAATAACTTTTGGAGTATAATTTCAGATTTTTCTCTAAAATGGTTGGATCAGTTCACAATTCCAGCTATAATAAATTAGTGTCTCAATCCCCGCCAACATTTGTCATTCTCCTCTTTTTTTTTTTTAATCATTTTAGCCAATGTGGTGCATGTAAAATGACATCTCAAGGTTGTTTTAATTTGTATTTCTCTAATGGGAGATGTTTTTGGTAACTTCTGTCCTTGATGTACTTTCCCAGGAAATATCTTTTAGTAAGAGCTAATTGATAAGCAATTGATTAATCAGTATTAATTCATGAATAATAGTAATAGTTTTAACATTATTATTCAAACTTACCCAATGATAGAACCCTGAGGGGAGAAATAGTCAACTGAGGACACTATTCATTAAAGGGTGTGGGAGTAGGAACTGGAAGAATGAGCCCAAAGAAACTGCCACAAATATATTAACTCATTTGATCCTTGCAACAACCCAATGAGATAGATACTATAGGTCTTATTATCCCCATTTACATTTGAAGCAACTGAGGGTTAGCTGAGGTGCAATTACTTGGTAGGAGTCATACAACTACAGCAGTGAGAATTTGAATCCAAATTTTTCTTGGCTCCTACTCAGATGCTATTGCCATTATAGTGCTCTGTAATTGATGTTCTAATTATTGAAAACAGGATTGAAAAAAAGGTCAATTCTCCCAACTCCCTCCTAAAGTCATGTAATCATTATTACCTCATCATGAAGTAGCTGAAGACTGCTCCAGAAGAAATCAAAGCAGTCCCACCTTAGGCTCCTTCATGATATTTAGGGAAAAAGCATTAATCTCAGATCCCCAAATATCTTTTCACTTATCTCTCATCAAATCAGGCAGTCGAGTGGATAATAAAAGGGGGCCAGACAGTATGAGTTGAACCTCGGCTCTCTCCCTTCACTATCTGTATGACCTCAGTCAATTTCCTTAACTTCTCTTAATCTCGAGTTCATCTATAAAATGGAGATAATTATATTTGCACTCCTATTAAGATTGATGTGGACCAAATAGGATAATGGGTATCACAAATTTTATAATCGTCAGGTACTCCAGTTATTTGTTGTTGTTGTTATTATTGTTGTTGTTACTTCTGCCCAGTTACCCATGAAGTGCATTGATTATGTGTATTGATTATGGTCTTTTTGCTCTGCAGTAATTTCATAGCTTCAATGATACAACTCACCTCCTGCACACACACTTGATGGCTCCACTGCTAAGATTTCAATGCAAGATTTCTTCAGGATCTAGGAAGCAAATAGTTGTGAGTATAAAACAATCAGAGCCAAAATTAGGAAGAATTGGGTCCTGGGCAAGTACCCAAACCAGACCCAGAGCAAGCAGCAAGAAGCAAGTCATTAGCTGGAGGGCTTGAGGCTCTGCCCAGCATCCTCTGATGGGGAGAATGAAAGTCCCAAGATACTGATGAAAGATTGCTGCTTGTTGAGAGCAGGAAAGTGTCATTTCATCACCTGGAAACTTTCTATTTTAATGACTTTTTTCTTGCTAAGTAGTTCTAGGCTTTCATTTCTCTTCTGCAAAAGGATTGCAGAACTATCATCAATTTTCAAATGTAATATCCTGGGCAAAAGGCTGATAACCCTACCCTCATTATGTCTCTGAAAATGGGGGTTTGTTTTTTCAAAAGAAAGAGGAAAGCCCAACATCTTTATTCATCTCATACTCACCGAATCAATGACACCTCGAAGGGCATGAAATCCACCCGTAACAGGAAACACATGGTCAATGCTATCAGCAATGGTTGACAGCTGCAAAGAAATGAACAATGAGTCCACAGAAAAATTAGAGTGAATGCCCAAGTGTTGGTGGAATTCACCCTTCTTAGTATTAATTACTAAGAGCTATAGCCTGTTTTCTATCATTATCCAATTTATCTCCCTTAGGGATATTATTTATTTTTTCACCTCCAATACTAAGCCTTTTTTTTTAATTACTCAAATATTTATCAGTTGAACAAATTCCCTTCCTTAGAATCCTGGATTTGGGCTTTGTTTAATCAGGCTACAGCCAAGGAAATATAATAGAAATGTTATAGAAGAGATTCCTGTCCAAATTGGGATTGAACTAATAGGCAAATGAGGTCCCGTGTAACCAGGGGTGTGGAGGTGAATGTTTAACAACCAGACTCTTAAAAAGCATGTACATAGAGTATACTTTTAACATTAACATTTTTTCAAGACTTTAGATAATCAACAAAATAACAAATCAAGCCTTGATAATGAATCATATGAATTTCTTTCATCTTCATATACAAATATGCTGATTTCCAAGATGTAAATGCACACAATGAAAATTTAATAATTTAATAACAATAACAAAATTTAATAATAATAATTGAGGTACCATAGTCCACTCTTGACTTAAACTCTGAGATTTATTGAAGCATCTACTTGATTTCCATAGAAAGAATTAATGCAATTTCCAAAAGTTCCTAATTTACTCATGAGGAATTATGGATCACTCTTGTAGGCTTGAAGTCTTACTGTCTTTCTTAGAGTAAATAAATCTAGTATTTTTAAAAGTTACTCTTGAGAGTATGAATGCTTCAGTAAAGTAATTATCATTCTGCTGTGTGAGCGTCTAGACCGACGATGGAGAACTCAAGGACTTTAGTTCCATGTTACCTGTGTTTCGTTGAAATCTTTTACTCCCACACAGTAGACAATCGCCCCAAAGGCCCTGGCTCTGTCTGCCTAAATGAAAGAAATGTTTCATTTAGCTCAAGAAGTTTGAAGCTCAAGAAGGAAATTTAAACAATATTTGGAGCTTAAAAAATTGTAATGAAATGGATGGAATTGCTGCTGCCAGTGGTAAATAATACTTACTTCTTTCTCTGCAAAATAAAATTGCTCCTCCTGTAGCTCTCCATCAGTCAGAGCAATGATTACACTGGCAGTGTGGAGACCTGTGAACAATGGGATGACTGAGGTTACATCATCACAGGGCTATAATTAGGCATTTTTTTTGGCAGTAGGACAAGTACCAAGAGCATGCATAGGACAATTAGTATGAAGGGCATCTCAGATGATTGTACAAGGTGACACTCCAACCCAGGGTGGGAAGATAAAGACCTAAGGACACCAGCAAGAGGCAACTGAGAGGGAAGTTAATATGTGCAGAGGGAGGAGATGGAGAAGAGGTCCATCTCAGTCCACCATCTGAAAACTTCCTATTTTAACTATTTACTTTTGCTAAGTAGGTGCTAAATTCTGATGTTTTTATGCTGCAGAAGGATTGTAAATGCTGTCAGCACCCTCTAAATATGGCATCTTCAAAACAGCCCTGTTCACTCTCTCCTGGTTCTGGTTCTGGTTACAGGGTAGCATAAGAGATATATTATACCAATTTTCTACTAAGAAATACTCTCTATATAGACTCAATTATCGTTCCACCTACAAAACACTGGTGATGCCAGTTGAAGTGAACAGAGGGAGTCTTCCTTTATTTCTTTTTTCAAATGAAATTTTGGGTTTACTTGCTGAGACAATCTGATCATTTATCACAAACTGTTATGAACTAGAGATTGAATGGTGGGAGTAAAACCTTATGGATAAACTAGCTCATTACCATTTTTTGTTGTTAAATCTGTGCTGGGAAGGGAATATGAAATCTTTTCAGTTGTAAAGGATTAGACTTTAGGATCACAAACATTAGGGGCAATTGAGCTTAGAACCTTCTCTCTTCCCCCCACTTTATTTTACAAAAAAAAAACAAAACAAATAAAACACCCCCAAAGCCCCCAAAACAGAGAAGGCACTTTAGATCAGGGAGATTAATTCACTTGCCCAAGTTCACATAGCTAGGAAATATCAAGAGCTACAATTTGAACCCAGGTCCTTTGACTTCAGAGCCAATGTTTTTGTTTTTCTCCCCCCAAAAAGAAAATACCACACTGGCCAAGTTGCATTGTAAAATGTTTCATTCAAAGTTCCACAAAATGCCTGGTTCTATTTATGTAATTCTTCACCAGTATTTCCTTCAGAATTACAATCTGTTTCCTGTGTTTAAGGATGACATATTCTTTTGAGTTGTCCAAGGAATTCAGTGAAAAAAAGTCAAATATAATCTTGTATGGAACCATTCACTTGGTTAACTTATCTAGGACATTGAGGACATGTCCAGACTTCAGTATCAGTTAAATTCCCTTTCCCACTCTCCCTCTCCCTTAACTTTTTTTTTTTTAATCTTTCAAATACTGTTACCAGCATAGTCTAAAATTAAGGGGACCATTGATTCTGACAGCTTTCTACTAAAATGATCCTGCTCTCTATATTATGAGGATGGCACAGCCATAAACACTTAGGTCAACAGAACTCAAAAACAATGGACATGCTTTATGATTAGAGAGACAGGAATGCATCTGATGCAGCTGGGAACAAATTTTAAAAATCAAAACTGGCTATTGTCAACTGAACTCCTGTGAACCCAACACCCTGCCTTTTTTTTTTTTTCCTTTTGGCACTGCTTAACCCAAGCTCAAAGGCAGGAAAAGTATGTCTTCCAGGAAAAGAGAACAATAACAAAGAAACATACAGGTGTCCTACCTCCATAGTTTTCATGGTAAATCTGCTCATTTGCCTATAAAAAAGGAGGAGGAGAAGAAGTTGGAAGAAGAGAAGGAGGAAGGGGAGGAGGAGGAAGAGAAGAAGAGGAGGAAGAGGAGTAAATGGAAGGGGAGAAACCAGAGGAGGAAAAGGAAGAAGAGAAGGAGGAGGGAGGAGAAAGAGGAGGAAGTGAAGAAGGAATAGAGGAAGAAGAGGAAGTAGAGGAGAAAGAAGAAGAGGAGAGGGAAGAGGAGAAGGAAGAAGAGGAAGAAGAGGAGGGAGGAGGAAGAAGTGGAGAATGAAGAAGAGGAGAAGGAGGGAAGGGAGGAAGAGGAGGAAGAGGAAGGTGAGAAGAAAAAAGAGAAGGAGGAGGAGAAGGAGGAGGGTGAGAAAGAAATATTTTAAGTCATCAATTAAATCCAACAAAGGCAATAAAAGTAGAATTTGTAACCCATAATAAAATCCCCCAAGTCTTGAAGTCTCTACCCTTTCAAATCCTTTATGCATGAATGTGTCTCCTCCAGGTACTTCATACCGAAGGATCTCTAGACCTCGTCGTATTGCTTCTCTGAAACAAAGAAATACAATTTAAGGGTTTTTTTAAAATGCTTCTTTTTTTAACCCTGAAGCATTACAAAATAAACGTGTTGTCCCAAACCCACTTAGATAGAAAAAATACTATCAAATGATTGCAGTATTTTCGAAGAAGGTTTTTATTCTTGGTTCCTAGTCAGTCCATGCTTGCACGATAGAAGGGGGCTAGAGAGAGGAGGCAAGGTTGAAGTAGACAAAAGAGCTCAAAGTTGGAGGACTTAATTTTATTTTTCTTCCATCCACAAAGGAATTGCTTTGTTCTGTGAAGACATCCTTCAGGGTCCACCAAGACCATCCTACATCCAGTCTAGGAGCTGCAGACCATCAAAAGCAGTGCTTCATCTCCTTCTCTATGGCCACAAATAATGAGCTATGATATTGATTGTTTTTTAGAGACAGTTGGTGACATAGTGGATAGAGCCATGGGCCTGGAATATGGAAGACCTGAATTCAAATACAGCCCTTGACATTTACTGCTTCTGTGTCTCTGGGAATGTCACTCAATCATCTGCCTCAGTTTCCTCAGCTGTAAAATGGGGATAATAATAGCACCTAACTCCCAAAGTTGTTGTGAGAATTAAATATTTGTAAAAGTACTAAGTATACAGCCTGCCATGTGGAAGACATTGTAACAAATGCTAGTATTATTATTTATTATTATCATTATGCTTATAAGTGCTTATTCTTTTCCCTTCATAATGTTGTCCTTTGTAATTACAATTTAGCTGAAAGGATTAGATTAAAAAAAAACATTTTTTTTTAAATTTAGCAAGCATCAAGTATGTGTCAGGCACTGTGTTTGAGGCAATGGGCAAAGACAAAAAACATAAGTTTCTGACCTCAGGAAGCTTTCATTCCTGTGTGCTTCCCTTATTTCTCTCTTCTTGTTGCACTATTCTCCTCCCATCCCTAACCCACAATTCCCCATTTCACTTATTATTTCTTCAATCCCAGAAGTCTGAGTTTCTTCGGCATCATACCTTTCCTCACTTAGGTTTGTTCCATAAAGCCATGCAAATCTTCAGCCAAGGTGGGTTTTTTTTAGCTCCCTTGATTGACAAATTGTTATTGTTGTCTGTCCTTCCTTCTTGAAAAGGATCAGACCATCAAGAAGATTTTGCCATGACTTTAAAGTGGATTGGATTTAAGTAGGGGAGGATTGTGCCAAATCATCAGCTTCTCTCTCCCTTCTGGAGCCATCAGGGTCCAGAGGCAAGGTCAGAATGACTGGAGATGGCCCCAGTTTTTGTAAATCACCCCAAGTTGGAAAAACCGAACTTTCTTGTAAAATATAAGTACCATTCAGCAATAATTCTTGGGTTGTTAGCAGCAACATAAACTTTGTCAGCTTCTATTAAAAGCACATGGGTTGTAAAGGCCAATGATGATCTGGGCCAACACAGTTGGCATCTATGAAGAATACTCAATGAACAGATTGAGACATATGCCGGGGCTCTGTCTGCCAGGAGAGGCAAAGGGGAGGTTTGTGTAAGGGAAAGCAAAGGCATGAGATGGAAAATCCACTGGATCTGCAGTCAGAGGACCTCAAATACTCATTGCTTGTATGTCCTGGGGCCCACACTGCCCCTGTTAATGAAGGGAAGGGGGATCAGATGATGTTTAAGGGGCTATGCAGCTCAAAATGTAGGATTCTAAAATTCCTCCCTGTTCTCAATCTTATGGGCCTATGAATTTGGGTCAATATGAATGGATAATATGGACCATCCAGAGAATTTAGAGCTGGTCGACTTTACTGTTAGAAACAGTAGAAAGATTGTAAAGAGAAGGGATCACTCCTTTTCAATTCTTTCTTTTGTGAAGGACATGATCATATAACCAGTCTCTGAAGATCCTTGCTGTCCTCAACTACTTTCCCTCACAATTCACATTTAATTAATATCAATTGATTATCAATAATTATCAATCAAGTATTGTCAATTTAAAATTTAAAAATCTCCTCACCCATAGCCTCCTACTTTGTCTCCCACTTCAAGTCTCTCTTTATCTTCAAAACATCCACTCATGGCTTCCAAAGTGATCTTCCCAAAGCATAGATCCAACCATGTCACTCCTCTGCTCAAGAAACTTCACTGGCTGTGTCTTACCTCTCAGATAAATACAAATCATTCTGATTGGCTTTTAAAGCCCTTTACAATCTGGTTTTTGACCTCTCTCTCCAGGCTTATTGTAATAGCCAGTAATGAACTGACCCACACAGTTGACATATGTGAAGAATGCTCAATGAACAGCATGCTTCTCTTTTCTACCCAGTCGGCGTTCTAGTTCACCTGTTTGCTTGTTCCCTGTACACGAGATTGCATCTTCAATCTCTAAATCTTCAATAAACTGTCCCTTAAGCACAAAATGCCCTCCTTCCTTATCTTATGTGTGTGGAATAGAGAGATAAGGTGAAGATCTTACAGGAATGTGTGAATTCTTTTTCTGTATTTTATTTTCATTATTTCTATGTCTCCCCTATGACCTGCATAAATATAATATGTGCAGGCCCATATTTACTTGAGCCTTGGCTAGCTATAAATACATTTACTTAACCTGAGCTGATGACATTTATTGATATTTAGTCTATTAGCTAGACCACTGTCTGCCTGATAATCTAAAGCCTGCAGGCCTGATTTTCTGTTTCCTAGAAATCAGATGATTTTGGGGAAACAGAAACCTTCCATTTTAATTTCTCTAGATAGCAACAACCAATTAGATGCCTCCCCCCTCCCTTCTCAATGTTCTCCTACTTGTGCTGTAATCTCTTGTATAAAAGCTATGTATCTTTACTACTACTTTAGCCCTCCTACCATGAGCTTTCTCTTTCCCTTATCTCCTGGTAGAACTGCTCATCCTCATGAGGATTAATAAACAATCTTTCTGCTTTCTACTTTGAGTGGTCTCTGAGTAGTCATTTTGGGTAAGGGTCTTCTAGATCCCACACACAGGTAACAGAATCCCCTGTATATTTAAAAGCTCTTGTACCTTTTCCTCTAGAAAGCATCAGTAGCTAGTAACATCTTCCAGAACTTATTTCATATGGATTTTATATTTAATTATCTATATACATCATTTTCTACATGCTCTACTTATGAAATATAAGTTCTTTAAAGGGTAGGTTTTGTTTTTATTTTTGCATCACTAGTTTGTAGCACAGTATCTGTCATATAGTGAATACTTTAGAATGCTTTTTGACTTTAATATACAGTTGGGAGGGAAATCCCCTCAAATAACAACCAACAAAACAAACACTGCTTATGTTTTTGGGATTTAGATATAGACTCTATCTCAAAGGGATAAAGCCATTAATATGTTGACTAGTATTTGCCTGTCAGATAGAAACTCCTATGGAGATGTGATCGAGGAATGGGAACTTTCAATTGGCTGTGGTGGAAAGAATGAAGCAAACACTTGAATCATTAAAATTCACTGCTCAACCTGATAGGGATACTGGCAGTCTATAGAGATAATAAATAAATGAGAGGTACTGAAGACAAATTTTGTCTGTTTCTCAATTCTGCTCAGAGCTTAGTCAGCCCTATAGGTGCTCTTCTGCCTTATCTCAAAAATATCTGGATTTTACTTTTCCTTAGCCTTTTATCTCAATTCTCCAGCTGAATTATCCCATGTAGATATGACCAAGAACATCATGAAGCTGAGGGGAATACTTGCCTATCTTCTGTCAACTTCATGATGGTAGTTCCCTTAGAGGAGAAGACAATGAAAGACATCCGCAACATTGGGCTAGAAATAAAATATTTTGAAAAATAATATTATGTTTGGTACATTTTACAGAAAAGACAAATTACTATCACCTCTACCTCTGATATCCACCTCTTTGAAATGATTAGTAATAGGAAGTGTAAGATGGATGGGACTCGGTTTTTCTTGACTCCATTCCATTTCGATTCTAGATAAAGGAGAAAGATGTCTACAAAGCTATTTTCCCCTCCATCTATCTTCCCATTCTCCTCCCTGCAACCAACTTATCTTGAATTTTAGTACAGTACAGAGTGAATTGGGCTCAGAAAAGAGAGCAGGACATTATTTTTCCCTGGATGCCATCTTTTTTATTACCATCACCACTACATCATGACCCTTGCTAATAAAACTCAAGTGCTCTCTAATAATTATAGCAATTTAAATGTATTCTCTAAGGGATGCATCTGGTTCAGTCTGCTACCTATCACTCCTTCGAGCCTTCTCCTCATCCCTTACTTGTCTCAAGAGCCCTCTTCTAGGCTCAATCCCACCTAAAGGATGACTCTATGTAGTATAATGAAGAAATAAATGTTACCTCCAAAGAAATGGAAAATTTGATTTCAACTCTGAGAAACTTTACCTTATGAATTTTTCAGCCAGACTTTCAACAAAGGAGTAAATTTCTGTCCAGTGATGTCTCACGCTGCCTGACCTAAACAAAAATAGTGATAAATTGGATTATGAGATTCATTAGAAGATCTAGAAATCATTGGTTTTCTACATTTCATGCTGTTTTAGTCATTTGCCATGATAATGTCCTTAATTTTAATAATTTTCTAGGAGGAGAAATGAATGACAGAATTATTTGACTTATACCTGAAATGGGCTGATCCTGAATATACCTGAAATAGAGATTATTTAATTCAACCCTCTTAGGTTATTGATGAAGAAACTAAGGCCTAGAGAGATAAAGTTACTTGCCTAAGGATGCAAAAGTAATATATAGTAGAGATTCGAACCCAGGTTCTTTGACCTAATGATCTTTCCACTTAATGATGCTGCAAGATTACAAATACCTTGATTCTAAAAGACCAAAAGAGATTGGTCCCTTCATCAGAAAACTCATTATGATTTACTCCATGATGCCATCTTACCCTCAAGTCATTACTGAAAAGTTGAAAGTATCCCCAGTTTAAAGATGAGGAAACTGAACCAAGGAGGTTAAGTCAATTGTCCAAGATCACACAGCTTGCCTCCTAACAACCAGCCCAGTGAGTTAATAAACAAGTATCTTCCAACCTTAGGATACATTTGTGAACTTGACAGAATCTAACACGGGGATATCTATCTTTCTATGTTGTTAATCACTCATTTTATCTCAGAGACTGGAAACTCCCTGAGGATCATGACCATGTCATATTTACCTCTATTATCCTCTTACTCCTAGAGCCCAAGACAGTATATTACACATTGTTAAGCCCTAATAAATATTTGTAAAATGAATAAATGGATACTTTAGAAAAGTCCTAACTGTGCTGCTTCCCTTCATTTTTCCCTCTCCATACATTTCCTCCACAACCTCATTTCCTACCCTTTCTTGCCCTCTTCTCTCTCTAATTCTGGAATCATGAACTATGATCAAATTAATTCTAACATTAAAACAGGATGGGATTTCTCAGTCTATAATCCTGTGGCCCCTCTGTAACTTTCTGGATCAACTACCTGGCTATCACTCCCAAATATATATAATGTCTCCAACTGAAGCTTAAGCTCCTCAAGGGTAAAAATAGTCTTTTGTCTCCCGTGGTTTAACATAGTGATTGGCACATAATAAGCGATTAATAAATATTTTTAGTTAATTTTATTCATTAAAGTATGTATTCATAAGTATAATATATGAATATTATAAATGGGACAAGTCAATGGCACAGTGGATAGAGACTAGAGTTTAAATGTGACCTCAGACACTTACTAGCTGTATGATCTTGAGCAAGTCGCTGCAAAAGCAAGCCTGTATAAGACTGAAAAAGAAAATGGCAAACCATTCCAGCAACTTTGCCAAGAAAATTCTATGAACGGTTAGTCCACAGAGTCATGAAAAGTTGGACATGACTAAATAATAACACACATACACACAAGAAAATATACCCATATGTGTTTTGGAAACCCATGATTTCATTCATATAGCAATCTACTTACTAATGTGTAAACTCCCTCTACGGAAGCATTTTGCTAACTTCTTAGAGTTGTCTTAGGCGGTGAGCAATTATAAGATGTTTATTTTTGATCACTCAGTTTGTGTATATCAAAGTCAAGATTTAAACTCTCAGGAGTTAACCACAAGATCAGCTCTCTATACACTATCCCATATATAGTGTTCCATCCACTAGGTCACCAACTGCCCCAAACTAAGACAAATAGAGATTTAAATAATTTGTCCATGATATTAAATGTCTGAAGTGCAGCATTCTATCTACTAGGACATAGACCCTTTACACATAATAGCTAACTTTGCTCTTTTCTCTATTATAATTATTCCTTAAATTTTTTCTAGCCTAAAATCATAAAGGGTAGCAAGAGAACCCAGAATATCTCAGTTTGCTGTGGGCTTTCCCCCAAAGCTATCCTAAAATATGTGGGTGGCAAAATCTCCTGTTTCTTTTATTTAATATGTCCTGAATGACCATCAGCCAACTTCAATTTAATGCGCTAAACATTCACTAAATGCTTAACAAAATGAAAGCTGATATTTATATATTATTTTATGCTTTGTAAAGTCAAAGGATGATAGATTTAAGGCTAGAAGAACTTCAAAAGACTATCAAGTCCAGCCCCTTTATTTTATAGATGAAGAAACTGAGGCACAGATCTGTGAGATGGCTTGACCAAAGTCACATAATTGCTGTTTGAGACAGTGTTAACAAAGTGCTAATCAAGAAATTTTATCGAGAAAGAAAGTCCAGAGGATTGTATGTTTCTGGCAGAGCAGGCTTTGCACTTTGATGGGAAAAGGGAACACTTGATACAGAAGCAGACTACTTTTATACTGTTAGTTTGTCACAGTTCCCTCTGCCAAAGAATGGATTAGTTAGTTCCCTTTTGTGTTACATTATTTCTTACATGCTACTCCTAAACAAGTTCCCTCTCCCTCCTTATATATCCCATGTTCAATTAATGAGGTTCTAATTCTATTTGGGGTGTGTCAGCTTATATGCACGAGGCTTTCCAGGTTCTTGAACCTAATCAATTAAAACCAGTTTTTAGCCCAGACATTTTCATCAAAGGCTTGAAGCCAAATGAGCCTTCTCTCCTGAAAGCTCAGTGGTCAGGGATTCTTATTATCTTCCATTACCTTGAGGCTTACAATATTCTGTGGAAGCTTAGCTTTTCAGTATTTCTCATTGTCTGCTCATGGTTTCTGAGGAATTGTATTTTTACCATTCTATGGAAACTTAACCCTTGTTTGTCTCTCATAAAAGGATATGATGAATCAAGTCTTACTGAATCCAAGTCAGATGCCCTAACCATTACCCATATTGCCTTTCATCAGTGAAGTCTAACAATAGCCTTCTATGGTGGATGGTCCAAATATTGTTGTCTCCCTTTTCCAAATTGAGGTAACTCACCAAAGGTACTTCATGTAAGGGAATGATTCTAGAAGCTGATTCTGTATAAAGCAATAAGACTCTACCTTTTCAAGAGCTTACATTTCAAAGTATGTTAAACACCCATTAAAAGAATGGTCAAATATAGGGCTTAATATTAGCTTCTTTGTTTAAACATAATTTATTTTTCTTTCCTGTTCTCCTCCCTTCCCCTATTGCCCTCTAAAAGACTTGAAGTGGAACCATACAGAGGAAAGCAAACATCAAATACAGATGAGAGGAAAAACTAAGATTTTCATTCCTTTTATCCCAACCTAATATTCTGTGAAAGTGGGGCAAGCATTGAGGAGAATTTTGCATGACACTATTCCAGATATATGCAAAATGGTGGAAGTGGGGATAGCAAATGTGTGAGTGGGGGAGGGTCAGTTCAGGATACTAACTTGACTGGATGAAAAGTAAACTGACTGAAGAATGAAAAGGAAGTAGAGAGACATGAAAGAATAGTGAAAAGAGCTGGGGAGTTTTAACTCAGAAGAGAGAAGAACCAAATGGGACAAGATTATTTTACCTTGAAAATGTCATAATGTCAAAGAAAGACTAGACTCATTCTGTATAGCTCCCAAGAGATGTTAGATTTGATATGGAGAAATTACAGGAAGGCAACTCACTTATGATCTACCAGCTGGACTTAGCTGGAAATAGAATAGGCTGCATCATGGGGTAATGACCTCCCCATTTCTGGAACTGTTCCAGCAGAAGGAAAATATCCAACAGGGTTCTTATAATGGGAATTTTTGCATTGAGTGCGAGGTTGGACCAAATGACCTCAAGTCTCTTTCAGCCCTGAGGTCCTCTTAAAATTGGTGCCAAATACAGTCCTTTTCTGTTCTTTGCATATGGAAATATTCATATTTACTAAAGTTCATTAGATTTTTTTAATCCTAAAAATAAAAGATTTTATGAAAAGATTACTTTGGCAAAGATCCTTTCAATCCCACTGAGATAACTATGGCGCCCAAAACAAGACGAAAGGTTCATAATAGATGAGGCTGAACAAAGAGTAAGAAAGAACATTCCCATGCAATGAGTTTGATTTTTCTTTTTCAGGAGCAGACCCCACAAGTTTGAAGCCAGATATTTTTTTCCTATGTGTTCACTTAGAATGAGCTTTAGAGTATCATGCTGTACTCCAGAACCTCATTATAACATGGCTTGCAACTACATTGTTTTGGATATTCTTTAGGCCAAAAGTAAAAGACAGCACTTTGTCCAGGGAAAAGCCCTGAATTGGGAGTCAGAGGAATTGGGGGGGGGCATCTAACCTTAGCTCTGTACTAGTTAGCTATGGGATCTGGGGCATGTAATTTTCCTCTTTGAGCCTTGCTTCCTCATCTGTAAAATAAGGGAATTAAATTAGATGACTCATCAAGGATCTAAAAATTTTGATTCCTTTAATCACACCCAATAACTCTCTATAGTCTGGATATCAATCTCATTAATCCATTGAAACTGCTCTCTCCAAAGTCACCAGCAATATTTTAACACCAAATCTAATAGGCTGCTCTTTATCCTCATTGTTTTTGATTGAGAAAGGGAGAGAAAAAGGGACAAAGAGACAGAGAGAATAATTCACTTTTATATAGACTTTTTAGATATATAAAAACTTTTCCTTAATTCAACTCTATGAGGGAGGTAGTACAAGTATTACGATTTTCATTTTGTAATGAAGCAAAAAAAAGTTTGCCAAGAGTCACACAGCTGGTTATAATAATAGCTGACATTTATATACTGCTTGAAAGTTCTAAAATAATAACAAAGAGCATTTATGTAGCACTTTAGTGTTTCCAAAGTACTTTACATATATTGCCTCACTTGATCCTCACAATAACTGTGTGTGGAAAATGCGCTTTCTGTCCCTATTTTACAGATCTGAGGCATAAGGAAATTAAGTGACTTCTTGGAATCATATAGTTGGTAAATGAGGCAGGATTTTATTCCTAGATCAGTGCTCTATCCACATTGCCCTTTTGCATACAGGATCTCATTTTGTTCTTCACCTGGGAGGTACGTGTTGGAGCTGGATTCAAACTCAGATCTCCTGACAGTTAGTCGTAAGCATAGGGCACCACAGACTCTCCATGAGTGCCATTAACTACTTGCCTCATGAGTCTGGGGCCACACAAGTAGAACCACACCATTTAATTCCCTCATAGGCTTTATGAACCCCATACCTCCTTGACCAGTCCACTAGCACTTCCAGATTATGTCCTCCTGATGGTTAAGCCTAAACTTTGAGAATAGAACCCGAGCCTGAATTGATAGCAGCAGCTCGTGCTCCACAGGGCTCACTTTCTTGGATTGGCAGGGAATCACCATTGTTTTTTCTCTAAATATCTGGATTGTTGTCCTCCCCTCCCCCAAAGCTGATGCAGTGCCAAGTAAAGCCCTGGGCATGAATCACAAGCCAACAAAGTATATACCACATGAAGGAGAGCAAACACATAAACAGAAAAGCTGACAGTGGTTAGAATCTAGCAGAGTAAGTGTTTCTACCACCAAGTGATTGCCTTGGCTGATGTACACAACAAAGACTTGCAAAAGAGGCAGGATTCTCGCTTCCGTACCCATGAGCCAATTGCAAGAAGTCCAATTCTAGCTCCAAATTTTCTAAAACAATGACATGAGTCTTCCTCAGGAGTTTTCCCTACGATGAAACCACCAGGAAAACCCAAAGCATTTTAAACCTGTCATTTTGTATGCAATGGAAAATCCACTAGTGTATAAGATTTTGAGCAGAGATGGTCAGGGGCCTGTTCTTTGTCATCTACTGAGGGAAGAATGTAGCCTCGGAGTATGGGTTTGAAGGCTGGATTGCCTTAGGTTTCCTGGCTAATGCTAGATTTCTTCACCCAATAAGACAATATCTCAAAATATGTTCACTTTGGATCCATGTCTGCACAGCAACATTTACTAAGCTTCTACTAAGCTCAGGATATTGTTAGGCATTAGGGGAACAAAGAGGAAGCTAGGAGACCTAATGGATACGGCATTGGACCTGGAGTCAAGAAGATCTGAATTCAAATCCATCCTGAGACAAGTGTCAGCTATGTGGCCCTGGGCAAGCCACTTAACAGCTCTTAAAATTTAGTTTCTTCATCTGTAAAATGGAGATAAATAATAGCACCCACCTCTCAGATTGGCTAAAAGTATAAAATGAGATAATTGTAAAAGTGCTATGCAACTCTTAAATTATTACACAAATGCTACTGTTTTTGTTCAGTTGTTTCATACTTTGGAGCCAGATTTGTTTCAGATACTGGAGTAGTTTGCTATTTTTTTCTCCCCTCATTTGACAGATAAGGAAACTGAGGCAAATAGGAATAAGTGTTTTGCTGGGGTCATATAAGTGTCTGAGGAAGATAAGTTTTCCTAACTACAGACCCGGTATTCTATCCACTGTACTATCTAGCTGCCCATATAAATGCTAGTTATTATTATTACAAAGATTTTTGGGGAAAAGTGTAGAGGGTCACAGTCAGTGGGAAAATGCTGATGAGGTATACGACCCTTTATCCCAGAGGGAATCTGCTGACAAAGTCTTGTTCGGCTCCCCATCTCCCCTAAGGGCTCTCGGCCTTCCTGAGAAGTCAGGGGGCGGTGACAACTTGTGTTGTGATTAAAGCAGAGTGATATTAGGTGAAGAGTAATACCAGGTGGCAAACTACAATAACAAGTTGCTTATGTGATCCCATGTGCACAGTATATACTTAGCACATGCCCAGTATTGTTTTGGTTACATAAGATATGAGGGTATAAAAAGGGGAAAGTCCTTGGAATAAACGGACTCCATTTTTCCACCATCCTCGGGAGTCCCGCCTCATCACTTTTCAACTAGAATGGTGTATTTTAATCACCCCAGCATGGGGACTCTAAAAAACACGGTACATTTTGTCACCCCAACTTGGGAGCTCTAGAAAGCAGGACACAACAGAAAAGAAATGAATGGACCATATCCTCAAGAATCTTAAATATTCTTTGGAAGATTATAGCATACAGGAAATTAAGGTCATTTAATAAGGAGAACACACACAACTAAAGGGGAATCAGAGAAGGCACCTGAACTGAGTCTTACTGGAAGATTGGGATTCTCAGAGACAAAGGGGAGAAAGAGATACATTTTGTTTAAAAGGGACAATCTATGCAAAGATAAGAAAATAGGAGGTAAATATCAAGTTCAGGGAACAGTCAGTCAGTTTGACTGCAATGTAGAATAAGCAAAGAGGTCATGTGACATAAGAATGGGAAAATAGGTTGATGATAGTTTGTGGGTATCCTTCAATGTCCTGCTGAGGAACTTCTATCTTCTCCTAGAGGCAATGAGGGAGTCACTAAAGGGAAGTGCTATGGTCAGATGAATACTTATAAAGATTATTTTGCCAGTTATGTGAAGGATGGATTGAAGGAATCCTGGATCTGGAAGGCAGCATAGAATAGAAAGAATACTGACTGGAGTAAAAAAAGAGTTTTTGGTTTCTGATCCATTTATGAGTTAATATTTGCCTGAAAATTTGGAAAATGAAAAGGTTAGACCACGTAGCCTGAAGTTCCTTCTCGCTAGATAGTCCTTGGTCACATATTACTATAATCCAGGAAAGAAGTGATGAGGCTGCATGAGTAGAGAAGAAGCAAGTGAATCCAAAATATATGGAGAAAGACTCAATAGAACATGGCAGCCAATGAGATATGGAGGAGGAGAAGTTGGGGAGAAGGAAATGTCAAAGATGACTGAAGTTGTGAATCTGGATGCCTGGGAAGATGATAGCTCAGAAGGAATTACGTGGAGGAGTGGTGCAGTTAAGAAAGGAAGATAATCACTTCTATTTGTTAATTGAGTTTGAGACTGATATCTACAGGATGAATAGGCAAAGACTTGGAGTTTAGAAAAGATATAAATTTGGGATATGTTCACATAGAGGTGAAAATTAAATCTAAGGGAGAGCAAGTAGAGTGAAGATCAGTGACTGAACACAAGAAGAAGGGGATAAATAATTAGGAAGTTGGGTAAATAATTAATAAATAATTATTAAATTAAATAATTAATAAATAATTAGGAAGATGGATAAGGGAGATTACAAGGACATAGAAGGAAGAATAAGAGGAGAAACAGATAAGAGCAATACCATAAAAACCATTCAATTCCATTCAGTTGAATTCAACAAAAAATTAAGTAACTACGATGTTTGAGACATTGTATTACATATTGGGGATACAAAATAAGGAGGCAGTCCCTGATATCAAGGAGCTTATACTCTTCTTAGAAGGTACAGCATATAGGAAAGCTAAGGAGGGAGAGAAAAGAAACTACTCCTGTTGGGATGGTGACAGGCATCAAGGAAGCCTTCCTGTGGTAGGTGACATCTGAATTGAGCCTTGAGGCATAAGTGAGAAAGGAGTTCATTCCAGCCAAGACCAGTGGCTGTAAAGGGACAGAAATAAGAGATGTAATATCAAATCTAGGCAATAGATAATATTTCATTTTGTCTGGAATTCTGAATTTATGAAGTGAAAACTATATGAAATAAGATTTGAAAAGGATAAAGCTATATTGTATGAATGAGTGAATGATAAATCATTTAGTAAGTACAACGTACTTATCTTGTAAATACATTGTACTTACAATGTACCAGGCATAGTAAGTATGCTAAGTACTGGAAATGCAAGTTTATGCAAGACATCTAATGAAGAAAGACAAACTCAAGGGGAGCTGGGTAAGGTGGGGGTTGGGGTGGAGGAGAATACGAGTATGTATAGCAGTATGGTATGGAAGTGCTTGGTAAATGAATATAGGAAATGCCTTGTTCTAGACAAGATAAAGAGAAAGCTCAGAGGTTACAGGGGCAGAGTCCTGTTTCCAATGGGAATTGAATGAGAATGATGGCTACACTATCAGCATCATGATTTAGAAATGAACAAGAAAGATAAAAACTTTCTATCTATAGACAATAGATAGTTACTGACAATCTGAGAATGTAGGACTGAAGTTTAATAGAGAGATTACGGACATTTTGATTGGGGAATCATCTATATGTCTGATTAGTATCTACTTCCCTCTGAATTACTGATCACCAAGATTCTCATTTGCTAAATAGAACATGAGTACACCTGGATTCTGCCCTGGCAAGTGGCCCTTGCTACCATCACTGAGAGGAACAGTGTTTGTAGAGAAGGGATAGACATCCTTTGCCAACATCATCAACAACAATTACAGAAAAGCTGTTACCTTTCCAGCAGCCAAAATGGAAATAAAGGATATGATTATAACCTATGAAAATGGAACAGTCTCTTCTTTCAGAGGTATTCCAAAAGGAAGAGTGGGATGGGGATGACATACATGACGGAAACCAACAAGAGATATTTGTTTACTTTTCTAAAATAAGTTTTTATGACTGTTTCTTTTTGAGACAGTAAAAGATTGGGACAAATGGACTGAAATCCATTTCACATATAACTCTAGTTGGGAGATGGAAATATGGGGAGATGAAATGATGGATGGAAGTTCCCATCTTTTAGAGGAATCCTCAACATCCAGAGCAGGTATTCCCCTATACTCACGGATAATAATATCAGGTTTGGGAATCAGGAAGATTGGGTTCAAATTAAAAATCTGAAATTTCCAAGTTGTGTGGTCAACTTAATCTGCCTGAAGTTCTGGCAATGATCTCAAAGGTGACAAGTGAGCCAGTTTCCCTACCAATGAAAGCACAAATCCTGGATGGGTGTTTATGTGTTTAGATAAGGGTTGAAGATACAGATGGACAGGGGACTGAACAATCAATCAACCAACCAGAAACCAAGGAAAACAATTATATGAGAGAAGCATGGTGTTCAGGAAGTAAAAAGGAATAGCTTTTTGGCTAAGCAGAAGAGTGTTCTCCAACCTTTAGGGAAAGGGGGGCAAACACAATTCCTATAGGAAGATCCCTATTATATCACAAACTGAAAATGATGGGAAATACCCCTACTGATTTCTTCAACATCAAATCAAAGGTAGAGCTAGCAGTGCTCATAGCGCTATCTTGTTAAAGCATAACTGAGCAAACTCCTTCTTGAACATACTTTACAAGTGGTCAAACAGCCTTGTCTGAAGACCTCTTTCTCCGTTCTCTGCACCTAAAACTATTTTATTTTTTTCCAATTATGTATAAAGATAGTTTTCAACATTTATTTTTGTAAGCTTTTGAGTTCCAAAATTTTCTCCTTTTCTCCCCATGACAGCAAGCAATCTAATGTAGGGTTTTACATGTACAATCATGTTAAACATATTTCCATATTAAGCATGGTGTGGAAAAATCAGAACAAAAGGGAAAAACCATGAGGAAAAAAGTGATAACTTTTGCTGTGACTATTCAGTCTCCATAGTTCTTTTTCTGGATGTGGATTGAAGACTTCTTTCTTAAGGCAACCCATTCCACTTTTTGCTGCTATTGCTGTTGTTCAGTTGTGTCCCTCTCTCCATGATTTTGTATAATTTTCTTGGTAAAGATATTCAAGTGATTTGCCATTTCCTTCCACAGTCTATTTTGCAGAACAGGAAACTGAGGTAAATAGAGTTAAGTGACCTGGCCAAAGCTGAGTAGCCAATAAGTGAACTAATGTCTTCCTGCCTCCAGCACTAGCACTCTATCTACCAAACTATCTAGTTGACTCTTTTAAATAGGTTAATAATGTTCAGGCAGTTTTTCTTAATGTCAAATCTAAACTTATTTCTCTACAACTTCTCCCCAGTGCTCCTATTTCTCCCTTCTTGGGTCAAGTGAAATAAGCCTAATCCCTCTTCTGTTACATGACCTGAAGCAGCCATGGTATTTCTCATATAAGGCTTTTCTTTCTCCAAGCTAAACATCCATAGCCTTTTCAGGTGAACACAGAATAGGAAGATCCTCACACCCTTCAACTTACTAATAACCCTTCTCAGATTCTTCCCTTCTAGCTGATCAGAATGTGATGCTCAGAAGTCCAGATGTGGTCTAAGCCAGGCAAAGTACAGGGAAACTATCCCCACACCCAAAATTAGATCAAAATCTTTGTTGCAGTTTAGAAAAGGAGAAATAAAAATGTGGTAAAGCACTCTTTGTGGGTCAGGGCCCTCAATTCAAAGAGCAATCCTGCAGAATTAACATACCAGTGGTTGGGGCCATTCCTCCATTCCAAAGCGTAAGGAGGGAGAAAAGGATAGGATACCCATTTACCCTTCTTCATTATTTTTTGCTCTGACTCTGGAACCCAGAGGAAAAATGTGGCAAAGGGCATGACTTAAAGAAATTAATAAAAAAATACTAGGGAAGAAAAGACACAGGGAAATGAGTTTTGTTGTTTTTGTAAGTTCAGAGACCTAAGTCAAGATCGTAGGAAAAACTGCAAAGAGGCAGTTCAATGCCATGAAAAATGCTGGCTTTGGAGCCAGAGGATGGAGTTCAAATTCTAGCTCTGACACATGCTACCAGTGCAATGTGGATCTGTAAATTCACCTTTTTTGACCTCAGTTTTTTCATCTGTAAAATGAGGGAGGGAGGTCAGTGGACTGGATGTCTTCATCTGGCTCTAAATCTTTGATCTTTACGAGCTTAGGGCTCTAGTCTTTGAGGTATGCTATTGCCCAACTAGGCCATCCTTTACCACATTTTTTAATTTGAGACCTCAGATGCATCTTTATTATTGTTATTCAGGGATTAGTCAGTATATGGGCTTTTAAAACATTCTTGGGAAATGGACCATATTGAAGTAATAGGCAACTAAATTCAATGCAGAGCTTACTCTGACAAAAGGATAACAGGAAGGGAGATGACAAACAGCTAAAGGATTTAAAACTATATTTGCCATGTTATTAAACAAAAGGTCCCTCATTTAACTCTTTGGTTTTCTTTTCCAGAAAGAGAGAAGCTAATTAATTTATACAAGTTATTCTGTATCATTTGCCTTCAAAAATTTTGAAATGATGATTTAAAAAAATAAGGAATATAATATCACCACTGTAGTGTTGAGGAAATTGGATTCAAGATGAAAGAGTAAGGGTTCAAATTTTGTCTTTATCTCTCAAGACCTGGGTGATGATGGTCAAACTGCTAATTATCTTTGTGCCTCAGTTTCCTCATCTGCAAAATGAGTAGGTTGGATTAGTTCTATTCTAGCTCTAAATCTATAATCCTAAGATCTTGTACTTCCAAAAACTTTGTAATTTCCTGTATCACTTTTTAATAGACAGGAAAAATGAGTCAAAGAAAGAGGGAGTATCCAGGAAAGTCAGTGGAGGTCATGGATATGTTCAGCCACTCATAAGGCCAGTATGTGTCTGCCAAAGAGCATATTCACTTAGTTACCTGTGCTTGTACACTTATAACTCAAATCTCTCTCTACAATGAACCCTTCCATTGGTTTCCAGGGTCATAATACATATAGCATAATTGGGCCAACTGTTACTATATGAGAGAAATTCTAACAGGAATCACAGGGTCCATTTATGGAAGGTCAGACAATTTTAAGATTAGAAGCATCTCTAATCCTATGATTAAAGATCCCTATTTTCTTCCCATCTTCACTGGCAAACTTGGATGATCATAGATATTTCACTTCTCTTAAGGTTTAAACTTTGGATTTAACAGTTAATAAAAGCTGGAGCATGAAGTAGTAGATAAGAGTGCTGAAATTGGATTCAGGAAGATTTCAGCTCAGATCCCACCTTTAACACTTCCTTCCTCTGTAATCTTGGACAAATTTCCAGGCATCTCTGAACACCAATTCCCTCATTTACAAAAAGAAGACATTGATATAGATGACTTTTGGGTTCCTTTCCATCATCTCATATAGCACTTGAGATCCACAAAGCACTCTACATACATTATGTTAAATGAGCTTTAGAAATACACTATGAGGTAGTATGAACATTATTATACCCATTTTGCAGATGAATAAGCAGAGGCCCATCTTGTTCATAGCTCTTCCTGATTCCAAATTCAGCACTCTGATCACCAAACTAGGCTAACTTTTTACCTCTATCTCTATTATCTTCTTTCTTTGAGAAATGGGAACAATGAGAAGAAAGGAAAATCCAGTGTTATTATTACATGAGACATGACACATAAAAATTCCTCAAGTTCTAAACCAACTTTTTACTAGCTAATCAACATTTTCTGGTTATAGTTTTGAAAGTTCTTACATTTTCTATTTGATACAGCAAAAAGAGCATTGATTCTGGATTCAGGGGATGGCTTCACATATTGCTTCTGATGCTCCTCTCCTACGCGATTTTTGGATAAGTGATTTAACTTCCATGGCCTACAGTTTACTCATCTATTTAAGGGACTTGATGGATTCTGAGGTCCCTTTCAACTTTACGTCTATGATCCTACAAATATTTTCTCCCTTTTCTATGACTTATTGGGATTCATATAGTTGGACTGGTTTTCAAGGAAAATAATATTCTCTTTGTACTTCTCTGTAGGTGACATCATTTTAAGATTAGATTTCAGGTTTAAGGCACTCTTGAGATCTAGTGTAGGCTTTAACCTTCTCAAGGGGGGGCTTTATTCTAAAAACCTTTTGTATTTCTTTAACCTAGTAGACTTTAGTAAAGCAGGAGTCTCCAGAGCTTCTGTAACTTATCCAAAATAGAATCAAAAGGAGTTCAGAAGGACACATAAGATTAGGGCCCATCCATTGGAATGGCCCCAGGAGAATCATGAAATGGCCACACTTTTAAAGGTAAACCCTGAAGTATCTTAGGACCAATTTCTTACAGAAATCTTGTATCTTCTAGTTCTTCCCTCCTACTGCAAGACCCTATTTTCATTTATATTTATTTCATGCATGCTTACACGGATACACAATTCCCCGGGTAAAACACAAACTTTTCAGAATCAGGGACTATTTTCTTTTTTTGTCTTGGATCTGTAGCACCAGAGCTTGACACATAGTGAAAGCTCAATACATGCCTGTTGGTTGACTAATGAAGAAATCAGACTTGGTCCCTTCTATCTTTTCCTGTGTGACCAGGGGCAAGTATTTAATTTCTGTAAAACAGAAATACACCTGAAGATTATACCTTCCAAGGTCAGTGTGAGGGTCGCAGGACATAGTATTTATAAAGTACTTTGTAAAACTTTCAAATGCTGTGATAAGAATGTCAGCTCTTATTATTAATATCTCAATAGCCTCCAGATTCTTTACCCTTGAGGCATTACAAAAATATTTCCATGGCAACAAAGGTTTGCCTGTTTTCATGCCATGGTTCACTCCTGCCCCTTCCTTACCCAACTAATCTTGCATTCCCCCAAAGTGGTGTTGAGTCAGAGAGCATCCGTTAATATCTAGGTTCCCAAGAGAGGATGTCATCTAGATCCATCAAGTCATTTCCGAAGGGCCTATTTCCCCCCAAAGTTGGATGGGCAAGCTTTCAGTAGCAGAAGGCTCTTCAACCCCTCATCGTCTACTTTTTAGCCATCCCACCCTCCACCCCTGCTGAGTTTATCAGATTGTTGCCAGCCCTTTTGGAGAACTGGGAAAGATGTTTCCCTTTATATGTATTACTTTCAGGTCTTTTACACCCACAAGTGTGGACTCAGCACTAAAGGTAAAATTATAGCTCCTCAGTCATGTTATTTTCCTGGGGCAATAGATTTTGAGTTAGCTGTTGACAAGCCCATTCTTGCAGACTCTTTGCCAGCTCCTCACTGAATGCCCTAGAAGGCAGAAAAAGAGATTGGATGCCCAAAACAAGACCCTGTCATTGTTGACAGAATCTTCTTTCATTGATGGCAGGCCACTGTCAAATAAAATTTCTTTGATAAACTTTGTGTGTGTGTGTGTCTTTTCTTGGCAATTTATCTGAATGTCAAATATGGAGCAAAGACATAAAATCTTGATTTTTCTTCCCATTGGAGGGTCTCTAGGTCAAGCCATGTGTTCAGATAGTAGAGAAATCATAGAATCATACTACTTCTCTAAAGAAGCTCCACTACACTATAAGCGCAAGTAGTCAGCCAGACTTTGAACACTTCTAAAAAGAAGAAAAGCAACCCATTTCACTTTTGGTTAGTTCTAATTACTAGGGAGTTTTTCTTACAAGAAGTAACTCTTCACTTCCCCTTGAATATCCTCTAGTGTGTCTGAAGTTGTCCACACATCCCAGTGAATACATCAGCCAAAGCCCACTGGGAAAAGGAATGAGTGTCTAACGTTAAATATTCAACCAGTGAACATGATGATCTCATACACACCCCACAGGAAGTAGAGGTACAAGCCAGAGGCTGCTTCCAGAGGATATGGCAGTAGCTTGATCTCTGACTGCATCTCCATACTCTTTCTAGCTTCATTTCCTTTTTATGGATGGCTAAATGTAAAGGTGGCATAGGGAAATTTCCAAATCAGCATGGTATAGCAGAAAGAGTATTGGATTCGGAATCAAGAAAATCCAAGTTCAAATTAAAACTCTGCAATTTCCTCATCTATTAAATAAAATCAGAAGATTTCCAAATTCCCTTACTTTTCATTTCTCATTTAAACTCATCCTGGTTAAATGAACAGCCATTTAGATAAAACCATTCTCCCTTTTAGAAGAAATCATGAATTACATGGAATGGAGAGTGTGGTATGAACAAAAATGGTGTTGGATACGGATCTTTCCTGACAAAAGGAAACAGAATGATGTAATATGGCAGTGGGGCAAAGAAATATGTTGCCAGAATCCTTCTGGCACAGAGATCCTCCCTGAAGCAAAAGACATAACATGAGAGGTTTTTTTTCCTTGTTAAATTGTGTCTGAATCTCTGTGACCCCATTTGGAGTTTTCTTGGCAAAGACAGTGAAGTGGTTTGCCATTTCCTTCTACAGCTGATTTTATAGATAAGGAAACTGAGGCAAATAGGGTTAAAAAATTTGGTTAAAGTCATATAAAATAAATGCCTGAGGACAGATTTGAAATCAGAAAGCTGGGTCTTCCTGATCCTAAGCCTGACATTCTATCTACTGTGCAACCCAGGTTTCTTGATTCTACAAAAATTCTTATCTCCTTTTCTATCTTTAGTGTTATAAAATTACTAGAGGTTCTCCATCCCTTAACAGAATTGGTTTGGAGATAAATGGAGCAATAATTATAAATGGTGCTAAACATTCCAAGAAAGATGTGCAATGTATTCAGAAAATGATTCTCTTAACCTACCACAGCTGGGTGGATTGAACATCCAAACTGCTGACTACTTTGCCAATAGTTTTTTTGTTGAATAAATCACTTTGGGAACAGTTTCCCTAACAATAATAAGCTAGAGTCAAAGGGACTTAGTATCTAGAAGAGGGCAACAAAGCTGCTGAAGTGTTTTGAGTCCATATCATAGGAAGACCTGTTGGAAGAACTAAAAACATTTAGCTAGAGAATGGAAAACTCAAACTGTCCCTTACCATTTGAAAGGCTATCATGTGAAGGAGAGATTGAACTTGCACTGTTTTATCCCATAAGGGAGAACTAGGAACCTTAAGTGCAAGTTGCAAAGAGGTAAATTTTGGCTTAGCAACAGGAAAAATGTCCTGATAATTAAAGCAATCCCAAAGGCTTTACTTTTTAGATATGAGTTACTTCAAGAGAGGTGGTAGGCTCCCCTTCTTTGAAGAACCTCATTCTGGGTATGTCATGTTGGGTTCCTTTGGAGTATTTGCTAGCTTGTATAGCCACTGTGCTCCTTCCAACTCCCACATTCCATGATTCTGTAATACAGTCTCATCTGGTGCAAAAAAAATTAAACAAGGTGTTGGAAGACCGAATTCCAGCCCTTACAGGTATCTGACTTCAGGCAAGCCATTGTAAGCTCTCTCTGCAAAGTGGGAATGACAGTATCTGCCCTGTCAATAGTATATGCTTACTAAATTTGGTCGATTCATTGAAAACAGAATGCATATGAAAGTATTCTCAAAATTATAAAGAATTAGACAAATCTTAGTATTATAAATATTGTTATGATGAAATTAATAGTAACTAATCATTACTCTTAAAGACATTTTTCCCAGCCTCACAGAGAACATATGGTAGCTAGACTACCATTCCACTGAGCCATGAAAGAGACTGTCTTTCTTTACTCTTCAGCACCAGAATAGGGAGGCTTTATTCTTCCATTCTAGAGGTATTCTCCTCTTTTATTATGCTATTTTATATTGTGAAGTTCCTGCTCCATAAAGAACAAATCTGATCTGATCTTAAACTTTTTTTCTTTTCTTCCTTCTATCTTCTGACTTGCTTTGATAAAGAAAAGAGAGAGATTAATGATGAGGTCTTTAGGAGCTTCTACCTTAATGAGCTTTAAAGTACAGGTTGAAATTTCACACATTTCCCATTCCTGCCTGACTCACTGGTTAAGATGAAATTAGAATCCTTTCTGCTCCTTATGTCCACTTCTAGATTCTCCTTCTCCTACCACCAATCAGCAACTTCTCCTGTTTTAAGATCCAAAACATTTATATTTATCATCCAATATAGATCCTGGCCTTTATCTATCAATCCTCAGGGCATTCTCTTTTTCTCTGTGAGGTCAGTGCCGAGGTCCCATTGCTTTTTGAGCTTCCTATGGGAGTCCTCCTCCAACCCTCTCATCTGAAGACCTTGGATCATATTTATTGAAGTAACTGAACTATTTATTTGTCTCTCTCAAACCCAGACCTATTCCCAACTTCTCCATTACAGCTGAGGGCATCACCACCTTCCCAGGCATCTAAGATCACAACCTCAGCATCCCTGGATCCCCACTTGCATTCACTCCACATATCCAATGTTACAAGTTCTTATGTCTGGCTTCAAGACACCTCCTGTATCCATCTCCTCTCTACTCCCTCACTCATACAACTGTCACCCAATGCATGTCTTTATCACTTGACACCTCCCTGAATCCAGTCTTGTTCCACATTAATCCATTGCCAAAGTCCTAAAAGGCAGGTCTAACTATATTAACCCTTTCTCTCAACTTCAATAAAGTCCAGCACCTCCCTATTGCCTCCTGGGAAAAAAACCCATAAAATCCTTTGTTTGGAATTAGAAACTCTTCACAAATTCATTCCTTCTTACCTCTCCAGCTTTCTTACACTTTCCACCCTTCCTCAAAGTGCAATCCAATTCCATTAGCCACTAATAGGCCTATTTGTAATTCTTCATATACAGGACTCCATCTTGCTACTCCATTGCCTTTTCCCTGGCTATTTCCCATGCCTAGAATGCTGTCTTGCAACTTCCTTCAAGACTTGATTCAAATCTCATTTTCTACAAGAGGCCAACTGTGTTTTTCCTTTCTTTGCATTCCTCTACTTGGCACAGAGTCTGGCACAAATCAAAAACTTAATAAGTGTTTACTGATTGACTAACTGAAGACAGAATCTAATGAAGAGGTTTTCAAGGATTAACACTAAAAATCACTAGAATATACCTTACATAACTCATGTTTTTCCATATCTGCATCTCCATGACTTAAATAATTTTTGCAAAGCATATCAAAAAGTGAAATATGGCCCCAAGAGTTAAAAGAATTATCTCAAGCCACTATTTTTTTCAGAGTACTGACAACAGCAGAGAAAAGAAAGGCATGAAGGCCTAGATTCAGATTCTCTGACACATAAAGGCTGGGTGGCCACAGGGAAATCACTCAATTTTTCTGCGCCCTGAGTCTGTACTCTAAGACTATATGTTACAGAAAAGTTGCTGATCTTCACTGTAGCAGGAATTCCTTATACAGATGAAATCACAGGTCTGGCCAAATAATGATAATAGTTATTATTGTTGTAATAAACAAGATTAAAATACCTACAAGAAAATTTGGCTATGTTATATTTTTTAAGTCATGTAAATTTCAACACATGAACACAAAATAAAAGTTCAGCAGTTTATGGAGAGCTAAAAAGACAGGACCTATTCTGTATAAATACTTTTTTAGTATAAGTTATAGATGTAGTAGGACAAATTGATAAAAATTAGTAGAACAGTTAGTGCATTCTAGGCAATGTTTAAAAAATGTGTCCCTATCATTCTAGAATTTTAGGAAGGTGGGAGGAGGGGAATCTAGATTACCAGACACTGGGGAAACTAAACATGTATTATAACACATAAAAATTGATTTTTTAAACCTATATACCATACAGAGTATAATTTTCTGGCCTTAACTATATTTGCAATTTTAAAAAAATCACTATTTTTAAAAGATCCCATGATTACATTCTACCTTCTGTATTTTGTGCCCTGAGCAGTGTCCCATCTTGCCAACCCTTAGTCCCAGCTCTAGTAAAAGGCATAAAGAAAACTCCACTGGACTAGGTTGTTTTGTTTTTTTGTTTTTTGTTTTTTTCCCCTAAAAATTTAAAAAAAAAAAAGAATTATCCAGTTTAGAAGGTTTAAAGCTGGAAGCAACAAGTGAACAGATTCTGCTTTAAGGGCTCTCTGTTTTCTGCAAACAAAGAAGTTTCAGTAGCTGAATCTCTTGGTGCCTGTTTGGTTAGATTAATGGTACCAGTTTTTCCTCTGGAAGCCTTTGTAACTACTGGCCTTTTTTTGGCCCAACATCTGGTCTAGCCCCACCCCCTGGAGGCAGCCTTTCACCCCATTTACCCCCTCAACACAGCAGCTCAAAGCCGCTGCTGGGCCAAAGATGCCTTCGGCTCTGCCTGAGCAAGCACCCCGAACTTACAAAAGTTAGGTGCCCACGGAAGGTCCTCAAGGGCCTTGCGCCCGGGGTGAGAGGGTGCCTCCCATCTGGCAGGGGTGGGGGGGGGGACTTGGAAACGCTGGGCCTCAATTCCGATAGTCTCTACTTTCCAACTTAACACATGTCTCCTATCCTTGAGCCTTAGACATGGCTGGCCTTTAAGGCCTGGGTTAGTCTTTGAAAAAACTTAATGGTGCCGTCGAGTCACAGAGACATCGGAACTAATTCTGCCTTTTCCTGACCCATGTGCTTGGATGTTAATGAGTCTGTGTCCGTGTATCTCAGCCTGCAGATATTAGTTTATGTTTGTGTCAGCGAGAGAGACAGAGACAGAGACACACACACACACACACACACACACACACAGACAGACAGAGACAGAGAGACAGAGAGAGAGAGACAGACACACAGAGAGAGAGAGAGACAGACAGACAGACAGAGACAGAGAGACAGAGAGAGAGACAGAGAGACAGACACACACACACAGACAGAGAGACAGAGAGACAGAGAGAGAGGACAGAGAGAGACAGAGAGAGGGGAGAGAGAGAGAGAGAGAGAGAGAGAGAGAGAGAGAGAGAGAGAGAGAGAGACAGAGACAGAGACAGAGACAGAGCGACAGAGAGAGACAGAGAGAGGGAGAGACAGAGAGACAGAGAGAGAGAGAGAAAGAGAGAGAGAGAGAAAGAGAGAGAGAAAGAGACAGAGAGAGGGAGAGACAGAGATAGATAGATAGATAGAGAGAGAGAGAGAGAGACAGAGACAGAGAGAGACAGAGACAGAGAGACAGAGAGAGAGAGACAGAGAGAGAGAGAGACAGAGAGAGAGAGAGAGAGAGAGAGACAGAGAGAGACAGAGAGAGACAGAGACAGAGAGAGAGACAGAGAGAGAGAGACAGAGAGAGAGAGACAGAGACAGAGAGAGACAGAGAGAGAGAGAGAGAGAGAGAGAGAGAGAGAGAGACAGAGAGAGAGAGAGAGAGAGAGAGAGAGAGAGAGAGAGAGAGAGAGACAGAGAGAGGGAGAGAGAGACAGAGAGAGGGAGAGAGAGAGAGAGAGACAGAGAGAGGGAGAGAGAGAGAGAGAGAGAGAGAGAGAGAGAGAGAGAGAGAGAGAGAGAGAGAGAGAGAGAGAGAGAGAGCGCTTCATTTGCGTGGCTCTGTGTCCGTCCTGGTGCTTAGGCTCCCGGGTACATGGGGAGGGGGATGGCCAGGCTCTTTTCCTCCCTTAGGGTCCGGACTGTGTTCCTTCCGAAGCAATGCCCGCCTGGCTTTTGCCGTGCCTTTCACAGGGCTCTTTGTGTCTATAGGGAGTCGGGAAGGGGGCTGCCCTGGCGATCAGTCCCAGGAGCTCCTGCCTCCTTCCCCTGTGGAAGTCCAGGCGCGAGCCGAGCCGGGGGCTGGAACTGGCACTTACTTGTCCAAGATGAAATAGAGATCGAAGGCTCCGTGGCAGGAGCGCTGTTCCTCCTTCTCCTCCTCCGCCTGGGCGCAGCCACAACTCCAAGTGAGGAACAGCAGCAGCAAGAAGAAGGGAGCTGATCCCGGTACTTTAGCCCCACGACTCGCCATTTTCTTTGCTTTTCCTCCCCCCATTCCCCCCGCCCGCCCCCTTCCAGTAACTTTGTGGAGCTCGGCTGGCTGGCTCCGGGCTCCCGCAGACAGACCTCGAGGGGAAACAAAGTTGCGATGGTCCGGCGGCGAGCGCGGAGCCAGCCCACGCCGTTGCGGTCCCTGGTCTTTCTTCTGCGCTGCCGCCGGGATGTACGACTTTGGCGGCTTCACCTCAACCCGCCCTCACCCCCTCACCCCCTCCCATCTCCTCCTCCCCTCCTCCATCCCTGCCTCTGCAGAGGAGGCTGGCTTTGGTGATAGGAGCCCAGCCCTGGCTGGCTTCCTCCTCCCTGCCGTCCAATGCGCGCCGGGATGGATGGCTTGGAAGAGGGGGGATCCGGAGCTCCGCTTTTCCTGTTCCGGGAGGAGAACAAGGGGCTCGGGAGACTCGGGGAGAGCGGCAATCACCGCTAGCCAAGCGCCCCCCAACCTCAATTTCCAGAACACTGCCAGCCTGCCCTCCCGTTATCATCATGGAGACTGCGGGAGAGATGCTGTATGTGCTGAAGGGAAAGTTTAAGAATTAAATAGGGCTCGCCTGGAGGCCAAGGAAAGTTCTCTCCGGCTGCGCCTTTGCAAAACACTGGCTTCCTCTGTGTGCTCTGGGGGGAGCTTGCGGATAGTTGGCCTGCCAGGACTTCATCTGCTGGCCAAATGAGTTTCTTGTACTACACTTTCCGCCTTATGTCTGTTAATTCTGTTTGTTTCGAAGCAATAAAACAAACAACAGTCGTCCATGAAGTTCGAAGCCTGCAGAAATCAGAGGGAGTTGGGGCGTAGACCCCAGATTTCCACGAGGTCTCCTCATTCCGCTGCGCATTTCCCCATCCCTGCGGCACAACTAATGCCCCAGTAGTGTGTGTACATTCCGTATCAGATGTGATACTTGTTTGTAAAGATCCAGTAATGACTGGATGATGATCATAATGATGGAGCTGATGGTGATGTAAAGCACCTGGTTTGAAGATCTGAGCTCCTGGATTCTAATGTCGGCTCTGCTTTTTGCCATTTGCTACCTTTGTGACCTATGTCACTTTCCTCTTTTAAGCAACGATTCCTTATCTGTGTAATGAAGTGTATTGCATACACAATAATGTATAAAGATGACTAAGTCACCTTTAAAGTACCTAGAAGCTCTGGACTCTATGGTCCAATAATGAAGAAAAGAACTGCACTGTCTAATTTAGAGAATAGGGTAAAGGGGAAGAGAAATAATCTATTTTGTATGTGTATGTGTGTGTGTGCGTGTTTATGTAAACTGCTCACCAATGTAACCCCACATTTCCTAAAGCAACGATATCCTGGAGGTGATATTCTGGAAGATAAATTAATAGTATCATAACCAAAGTATTGCTTGCTAGACTCCTTGGCATCCCCTTCAAAGAATGAAGAGGCAGCTTCATGAATTTCCACACTTAGACTTTGTATAGATTCCTGCCTGAAGAGGAAGAAGAAGAACAAGAAAAGAATTCCTTTTAATAAACAGATAAATACCAACATTTGGCTAAGTATGGAAACCATTCACAAGAATAACAAAACACAACAAATCCTGTCCCGTGATCCTAGTTATGATTCACAACAGCAGCAATCACAGCTAATGCTTAGTGAAGGCCAGATAATTGTGGTGAAGTTTATGCTTGGAATGGAATCACTGAGTATATCACAGGATACTAGAGAGATTAAGAACAGAGGTCACCAACCCCTCTCCAATTAGGAATCTGACATTAGAAATTAACTTTGAGGTAGTAGAAAGAGGAGGAGGCTGAGGGTCTCGGGACCTCAAGCCTGATCCAGATTCTTCACTGACTCTGGGCAAGTTAAATTAACTCCCCCTGGCCTTGGATGACCTTTTTTGTTAAGTGAGGTAGGTCAACTACATGACCTCTAAATTATAGATTTTTTAGCTTCTTTATCAGAATCTTTTCCTCCACTTCTTCTTTGTTCCTTCTTTTATTGTGGCTAATTATGAACTCTACCACATGAATATAGTTTTTCTTTTCTTTGACTTGTAAATTGTTTCTACTTTTAGACAGATATCTTTAATATGTGAACCTTCCCTTTTCTTGACCTTCCCTTTTCTCTGGTCCAAGTCTATTGCACAGTCCCAGGGCCCTTGATATAAGTACACAGCTAAAATTATGCCAAATGGGTTTCTTGCTTTGGGAGACAGGCATTTTATTAGGAGCATCTATGAATCTGTATTTACCAACTCTTACATTTAAGTCATTTAACTTCTGGCTGTTTCAGTTCTTCATCTATAAAATAGGAATGAAAATATCACCGACTTCCCACAGTGGTTGTGGAGATTAAATGAAATTTTGTTAAGGCCTTTGCAAAACTTAAAAAATACTAAATAAGTGCTAGCTATTATTATTGTCAAGGAACTTTCTCAATATCTATCTACATAACGGCGTTGTGGCTGCTGTGTATTATTTTACAGAAAGGAGTCTATTGTTTAGAATTCTTCCAGAATGAAAGGAAAAGAAATTTTATTTCCTAGAGATGTATTTCTTGCTCTGAGTATACCATTGATATTATGTCCAAAGTGCTAGAGTTACAAATAGAAAAATATCAGTTCCTGCTTCCCAGTAACTCCCATACTAATGGGGGAAGCAACATACATTGGAGGTTCCTGCTGCAAATAAGATAGAAGGCTTTATAGACTTTGGTAGTGGCTAGGCTAGTTGATAATTCCTCTTCAGTGTCATTTCCACTGACAAAACCATGTTTTTGGTGGTGACTCATTTGGTTATAGCAAAGATTTGGGGGGCAATAACATTCCTTTCTGAGTCTTCAGTAGTTGGCAGAAACTCGAGCACCTTTGAAACAGTTGTCAGGTGGCAACAAAAATTGTTTACTTGATTGATAGCAGTGAAATCCAGGAGGGAAACAATTTTATGGGGTTGAGTAGGGGGATAGAGGAGAGGAAAGTGCGTGTTCTCACTTAACTATATATACTCTGGATGATCTAAAGAGTTGTATATTTGGCTTTCCTTGGGCTCCTACAAGGCACAGAATGTCAGTTGTTCTTAATTAATCATCAGTATGAAGTATACCAAGTGAGGAGAATGTGAATTGCAGGAATCATAATAAATTACTAACACATTAGATTTTTCTCTAGTTTCAACTTGCTTTAAGGAGGTGCCTTAAAAACAGCTGCATTTTGGTTTGGTTTGCCATTTCAATGGGAGAGGGGGAGGAGGGAGAACCCATGTGGAATAATTTTGAAAGATTTATTTTCTGGGTGGCAGAAGAGATGTGTCAGAACATGTAAAATAGCCTTTCCTGCCACTTACTGAGTCTGGGGACTGGAGTGTAGCCATGGAAGATCAGGTAGGGAATTCTCCTGAATTATTGGTCTCAAAAGAAGAGGCCAAATTTCCATTGGGTGAGAGATCAGGGCAAATTTTAGATACAAACACAAATATGTTGTGTGTGGTACTTTTCCTTTCATCCAGTGCAATATACACTACAATGTGCCTTGTTTCAGAGCCCTTCTAGTGAGCTGTTTGTAATACTTCTGATATTAATAGAGATATTACAACACAAGGGTGATCCTGATGATTTCCTCTCCTTTTTCTCAGCTTCCCTTTTCTGCCTTCCTCCCTCCTGCTATTTTCTCTTTGATCCCATGATATCCTTTTCTTTTCTCCTTCCCCTATTCTCTCCTCTTTTCTCTACTCTTACTATTTTATCCTCCCTTCTTTTCTTTCTCACTTCTTTTACTTTCCTCTCTTCCATAATGTCCCCTCCCTTCTCTTCTCCATTTCCCACTATCCCTTGCTCCTTCTATCCTTCCTATTTTACTATCTTCTTCTTTCCCTCCTCTCAGTTTTTCTCTCCTCCCCTTTCCTCCTCTTCTTTCTCCTTTCCTTTCTTTTCATCTCTCCCATAATGCCCTCTCCTTTGCTTCTGCTCCTTTCTCTCCTCCCACTCTCCTCTGCCTCCTTCTCCTTTATTTACTAATCTCCCTCCCCTCTTTTCTTCTACATCTTTTTCTTCTTTCCAGTTCTTTCATGTTCTCTCTCTTCCCACATCATTTCTCTTTTTTTTCCATTCTCTCCTCCTTTTCCTATTCCTTTTGCTTCTCTGCTGACTTCTCGCTACTATCTCCTCCCTTCTTCTGCTTTTTTCTTCTCTCTTTACTCCTTGTCAAACTTCCAAGACTAATCGCACAGCCTCCTGGGAGATGTAGTTCCCAGGGGGAGGGGAGGGGAGTAGTAGTACTAGCACTCACTAGTCTACCCCTAGCTCCCTCTCTCCGCCCAGCCTCGTTGCCTGGAGATTTGGGGTTGAAAGTTAAGGCAGCAGCTCTTTTCGTCTGCCAGAGACCAGTCTTCGATCTAGCTCCAGGGTGACCTCACCCAGCGAAGGGCTATAAACAGAACTAGACCTCTTACCGGGAGCTAGTGGTTTGTCTGGAGCAAGAGTGGGGAAAACGGAATTCTTGAGCTTTGGGACAGAGGGAGGAAAATTAATCGGCTGCAAAGAATCTCAGCCTTGAATGCCTCATTGCCAAGCTCTACCAACTCCCCTTAAAATGTTACCTCTCCTCAGTCTCAATTTCTGTCCCTGTCAGTCCTTTCTTTAAACCAGTCGTTTTCAAAGTGTAGTCCAGAGAATCCTGGTGGCTCTGGTCTACACATTCTAAGTTAGTTTTTATTTCTAATACGGTAAATGTCTATAAATACAAATCCACATAAACAAAAACTCTTTGGACAGATCCTCACTAATTTTTGATAGTATAAAGATACTGAGAACCTCTGCTCTAAACCTCGGGTCAGATCGCGAGGAAGGAGAATGCTCAGAGGTTTGGTGAGGAGGTGAATTTACTAACTCTAGGCTCACCATCCCGGCAGCCCCCCAAAGAGCGTTTCTTCCCTGAGCAGAGCGGTCCGTTCTGCTTTCCGCTTTGTCTGGCGCCTCTCTCTTTCCAGCCTCGCCCCCTCCCTGCTGGAACATCTGGAAGCAGGGCTGATCCTCCGAGAGAACCCGGCTCCGCCGCCAAAGCGAGCGCTTGGGAAGGGCAGGGACTCAGTGTAAGCAGGCTGGAAGAGAGAGCAAGGGGATAGGGCAAAGAGGGCGGAGGCGTGGAAGGAAGGAGAGAAGGAGAAACCTCAGGAATTCATCTGGGCAATGGTTCTCCACTTCTCCTTTGTAGATTAAGAAAAATAGTTGCGATGTAGAGATTGTTATAACTTTTTCCTATTCCGGTCAGCTTGAAGAGCTCTCCATTGTGAATGCAATTTTAGCTTGTCTACACCGGCCATTTCGAGGTGCTGCATTTTTTTTTTTTTTTTAAAGCCCACAAAATCAGTCCATTTATCTGAATTTGGAAGTGAATTTGTCAGGAGAGGGAGCGCGGTGTTGGATTTGTAATCCAAAAATCTGAATTTCTTCATTTGGCTCCTGACTACTTGTATCTGCTACTTGTATGAATTGGGCAAGTTTCAGAATTTCTAGCTAGGACTTTAGGTGGGATAGGGCGGTAGTAAATGGTCCCTGACTTGGAATCAGAGAAATAAGGGAAAGGATTCAGCTTCTGCCTCTGGGGAACTAGCTCTGTGATTAGGGACAATTTAACCTGAGTTTACTTTTGTAAAATGGGGATAACAATACCATGAGAATGAGAGCTTAGAGATTTTTCCTTCCTTCCCATCTCCAGGGCTTACCACAGTTCCTGGCACATGAGTACTTGGGCTTGTTGATTGGCTGCAGGAGCCACCTTCAGTGGGTGTTGTAAACTTCAAATGAGGCCATATATATCGTTCACTAATTTGTCCTTCTCCTAAGGGGTGATTGTTGTCGCATGTTCCATACTCATGTTGACATGAGCACACTGGGAGCCATTTCTCCATTTCCATCAGACTACTCTCCCCTGGACTCCTACACCATCCCTTCTTGATGGGTCCATTTCCTGCTTCTTCCTCTTTTAGTTTTCTTTTTGTGTCATCTCACTTATTAGAATTTGAGTTCTTTGAAAGCAGGAGCTATCTTTTTGCTGGTATTTATTTTCCCACAATTTACAGGACACCCAATGTTTACCACAGTCTCTATGAAATACTAAGCACTTACTAGGATGTTTGTTGATTGACGCGATGACTTTATATTCCTAAATTATCACTTATGAACCCCTATTGGTGAGCTTCCCTTTAATAGTCATTCAACACACACAATAAGCTCAAAGCAAAAGCATATACTAAGATGAATTAATCAAAATGATTGCTTACAGAACATCTCCCTCCCATAAGTCTGGGATTTACTCTCTTACATATTCACACAGCAACCATGTTGTTGTTCCCTTACTTCTCAAAGAGGACCATGACCTCAGGGAGATGAAGCCATGACATGCAAGTGAACGGAGGGAAATATGACATGGTCGATTCTGGGCACTATCAAGGCATAATTCATTCAAATCTTTGTTAAAATTGTCTAAAATAAAAGGAAACTGAGGACAAAGTTGCTGAGCATCTATGATTTAATTTGCAAAGTAAAATTTGCACCCAATTAGATCACCTGACTCCTTTACAAAATTTACAAAGCTGATTTTTATAACATAATGGAAGGATAAAAAATACAGAAATTTGCTTTGAACATAATTCAATTGGATATAAGGTAGGTCACCTGACTAGTTAGCTTCTCCTAGACTTTGTTAATCCTTCCCTAGAAATACCAGAAAGTGTCCTGGGAAAGAAGAATTTACCTTCTGTCTAACCTTTCTCCAGCTGCCAAAAAGGGACACTTAGGCCTTGGTCAAACCCATCTGTGCTAGAAAGGGAGACAGCCTTTTTGTAAACAAAGAAATAAACCCCAAACCACCCTTATAATGGTAGTTATGATTATAGTATTCTTCTAGATTGTCTGCTACTAAATGATAAAATCTTACCAATTTATTCACTAAGTCTATAAGTAACGTAGACTTAAGAGACTATCTATTTCAGTCTGGCTCAGCTTTTAGAACAAGGCTTTCCTAAAAAAAGAAGTTTAATCCTATCATCAAACTAAAAATAAATCAAAGTAATCAATACTAATTGATTTTCTTTTAGGTTTCCATCTGATTCATAAGGAAATAATTTTCTCATGGATCACTTGAGTAGAGAATCAAACTCCTTTAGGTTTTTAACAATTTGTCTCCCTAAAAGGTCTGTAGATTAAATCTTTAGATTTAATCTGTATTATATTAAAAGGTTTGTAGATTAAAACTTTATTAACCATGACCAGCATATTAACAAAATTTTCAAGGGGCAATCCCTATTGGTACAGAAGTAATGGCACATGGAGAACAGAGTTCTACAGGTTCACTAGATATCTTTAATACAGGTGAAAAACTTCAAAGATCTATTCTGTACTGAAGCCTCATAGTAGAATTTTCTCAGCCTGCTTTGTAATTGTAAAAAGCAACATATGTACACTTCTGAAATAAGTAAGCTATGTTCTTAGGATAGCTCTGAAGAGACATCTTCTCAGGTTCCAAAAACATGTAGAAAGACTTAATAGAAACTCAATATACAAAAGAGTTATAAGAAAAATCATTAAGATTGCAAAATTCACTTGAAACTTCAGAGAATTTCATGAGGACCTGAACTGGAAAATGAATTTTTCACTTTCTCTTCAAATCATCAGACAGATGCTTCAAGTGGGAAAATAATTCCACTCTATGATTATCAGTACAATTTTACATGTGAAATTCTTAATCCAAATTTGAAAACTGTCATATCTCTTGCTAATTATTATCATATTGACATAATGAAAAGATGTTGTAGCATGAACTCCTATAAAATAAATACCTATCAATTGTAAAGCTTCATGATCTCTGTTACTTGTAATTCAGAGGACAATTCAAAATGATTCTTCTCTTCAGTAATGCTATATTAGCATATATTAGTCAGAATTCACTAATAGGATTTATCTCTGATGTTTATTAGAATGGAAAAAATGAAACATCATTTTACACTTGCCCTTGTCCATGGAATTTGCTGCAAGAGGAGAAAGGCAGGGACGTAGCAGCATTCAGGTACAGTTATAGACAGTCAACTATATGACAGGATATGACAGCCAAGCTCAAAAATAACAAGGTGGGGAAATGTCTTGTATGGGAAATTGAGTCAGGAGTGTCCTTTAGTTTTCCTAAGTTCTCTCCCCACCTCAACTATTCTCCAAGGACAGATATCCACTGGAGGAAGTTCAGAGACACTATTTCTATTGAGCAGTTGCCATTTTTCTTAAATGATGGACTAGTAGTTTTATGAGAGCTCAAACATTTATGCCTGAAATAAAAATTTAGAATTGTCAAATTAAAATCCCATAAGATTCCGTCTTAAATAGAAAAACATTGTTAATCACATGATAAGATAGCATATAATTATTATATTCATGTGATGATAATCAATAATCTGGGTTCAAATTCATATAGTATTTATTAACACATGTACATATGATCTAAAGTATAACTAAATACAAGATGAATTTTAAACTTTCCCCCTTGGTCTGTTCTGTAAATAGGATAAAGGGAGGAGAAAATACTTGACCACTTTAGGTGGGCTTCAGAATACAGCTTGCCAATATAAAAATCATTATTAAATTCTAGAAAAACTTTAACCCACTGAGAAAGTTGAAAGGAGCAGCTACCATAGAGTATGTTAGAGAGGCAAGCTGACTGAATATTGGATAAGTTGGGCAAGCAGCAGAAATACTACATTCCGGAGTTTTCTATGAATACTAGTTTATACATTGTGAATATCTGGTTTAAAAATGTAACTTTATATAGTATATAAATATCATGGAATACTATTGTTCTGTAAGAAACAACCAGCAGGCTGATTTCAAAGAGGCTGGGAGAGACTTACATGAACTGATGCTGAGTGAAATGAGCAGAACTAGGAGATCATTTTACATAGCAACAAAAAGATTATAAGAACATCAATTATGACGGACGTGGCTCTTTTCAATAATGATATGATTGAGGCCAATTCCAGTGATCTTGTGATGAAGAGAGCCATCTACACCCAGAGAGAGGACTGCGGGGACTGAGTGTGGATCGCAACATAGCATTTTCACTCTTTTCGTTGTTGTTTACTTACATTTTGTTTTCTTTCTCATTTTTTTTCCTTTTTGATCTAATTTTTCTTATACAGCATGATAATTGTATAAATATGTATGCATATATTGGATTAGACACATTTTAAAAAACATGTTTAACATATATTAGATTACTTGCCATCTAAGAGAGGAGATGGGATGAAGGAAGGGAAAAATTTGGAACACAAAGTTTTGCAAGGATCAATGTTGGAAAATTATCCATGTATATGTTTTGAAAATAAAAAGCTATAATTTTAAAATGTAACTTTACTACAGATGATTAACAGATATACCCATGATCATCTAAATGATCTCAGGTGAAATTCACCTATTATTTAAGATTTAGTTCATAAATTTCCTACTTTGGGAGAGGTTCTAATTCTTTAAACTGCAACACTAGAGTTTTATAACTGTCACAGCAAAACTGATCCTAAGGAACCTCACAAAGATGTCTTATGAGGATTTTACTAAGCTTTTCTCCCAAGAGTAAGTCATTTTATTATTTTCTTAATCTAAAGCAAAAAAATATCTCATTAAATATTAATAGTTTTCTAACATTTGTCAGATTTTGTAACTGATACATTTAAAAGGAAGTAACCCACCTTGTTTTTTTTATAAGAAAATATTTTGCATGCCTAATATTAAGTATATAAAACATTAATATTATTATAAGTAAGATGACAACATTTAAAATTATGTTACAGGGAAAGTCATTTATCCTATATCTTTTGGCATTCTATTAATCATATTCAATGACATCTAAAACCCAGTATAGAGTTATACAGTATGGAATTATTATTGTCAATTAAAGAGGTAATAATAGGTCATTTATATATAGTGTATAACCACATGCCAGGGTTTTCTCTAGTTTTTTTTGATGTTTAATATTTAATATTTTTATTTTCCTGGTTACATGTAAAACTTTTTTTTAACATTTGTTTTTAAAACTTTGAGTTACAGACTTTCTCCCCTTTACTCCCTTTTTTGAAGGCATATGTGAAGTTATGCAAAACATTTCCACAAAAATCATGTTGTGAAAGAAAACATAGATTTTCATCCCCCCACCAAAAAAAAAAAAACTCCTCAAGAAAAATAATGTTAAAAAAAGAGTCAATCTATATTCAGATACAATCAGTTCTTTCTCTGGATATGGACAGCATTTTTTTCTAGTTCTTAAAGTTTACTTCAAAAAATTTCCGAGGCCTACTTTCTGTACTAGTTTAGAATATTTGATTTTTAATTTCTCAGTTATTATTTGAGCCACTTGCTAATTCACATTTTAGGACAGTTATAAATGTAAGATTGAAGTCATTCCCTTTAGGAGCCTAGTTTAGAGGAAAATTAGCTCACTGAATATTAGTTTTTAAAAAAAAACTTCTATATTTTAGCAGTCAAATTCATATGATACTAAACTTACTTTAGTCAAATGGCATCAATTTAGTCCATTTCAAAGTAACTTTACTCAAGTACAGTTACAAATTCAGATCACACCTGGGATTGGGAATTGGGATTTTTAAATCTCTTAATAAATCATAAGAAGTTAAGGCAAAGGCATTTCATTATAATTTTTTCAAAGACTATCATCACATTCATATAATGATTCAAGAAGAAAGTGGTATTTCTAAAATTATTTGCAATGTGTTAGAAAAATTTTATAAAACAATTTTTATATATTTTCTTAATTAAAAGAGAATTTGCATTTCTAATGTAATATTTTTCCAAATTCCACAATACAAAAAAACAAAAAAATAAAAAAAAAAAAACCTAGAAACCTAAAGAATGTCTATTTAGGTAGATAAAATCTTAAATTTTCATTCTTAGATTATTTTGATGGCAGTAGTCTAAAACCCAATAACAATAGTCAATGTTTATATATTATTTAGTCACACTATCCACTTTTAGAATAATTTAATTCCTTCCACAACCCTAGAAGATATTATTATTATTATTTTTTACTACTACTACTACTGCTACTACTGCTACTGCTACTACTACTACTACTACTACTACTACTACTACTTCTACTACCTTGTACATAAAAAGACTGATCAAATTCTTAAGATATTACAATTATAAAATTTTTAACCTAATCAATTTTTATTTGTAATTACTAGTTGCAATAACCAGATCTCATTTTTTCACGAGTCCATTATTTTAGTGGATTTATATTTAAAAAGCTCATGGTGATGCCTCAAGCTCCAATATCTGCTTCTTTATTTCTTTGAATCATCCAAAGAGCTAAACCAATCCCTTTCATTTTGCTAACTTTATCCTAGCAGTGTATCTTAAGGAATTTCTTTTAAATTCCCCATATTCTCTTTTAAGAAGTTTTTTTTTTTCTTAGTTTCTTGGTTTCTTAGAATTCAAAACCATTCCTTAAATTTCCTTTTAAAAAACTTTAACTCCTTTTTTTTAAGCCAAGTATTCATGCTGTCTATCTTTCCTTAAACTCTACCCAGTTTTCTTTTATCCCTACTTGCTTAGTTTCATCTTTTCTTTCATTTTATAAAAACTCTTTAAAACCAGATCTTTCTTGTTAACTAATGCAACATTTCTCTTTCTTTCTCTTACTTGCTTAATTCCTCTAGCTTACTTCCAATTCATTTCCAAGATTGCCTATAAATTTAATTTTCATCTTTTACACTTTAGCACAAATTTTTATTAGACTATTAATTACAATATGTTATAATTTTGGTTCCTTATGGCTTAAAAATTCCAACTTAAAAAAAGTATAGTTTTTATAAATTAAATATACAATTTATTGATCACAACTACAAAGTTTAAGATTCCTTTCAATTTCTTATTGATCATCTTGGAGGAGAAGACACTTATCTCAAAGTTAACCACTTTTATACTGGAAAAGTATTCATTCTTTTTCATGGCTAAGTCCCAACAATGGCACAGTAACTTCACAGAGATTGGTACTTTAAAGGGTCTCTGCTACTTCTCTCATTATAACAAATTATTATATATTGAAAATTCTTTATCTATATTTAAATTGCCTTCCTTTCTCAATATATAGTTTAATAGCATTGTATAAAATCAACTTCCATTTTGGTGTTATTGACTGATGAGCTTCATTCCCAATTGTATCTTCCTTTTACAAAGTTTTGATATTTTCCAATGCCATAGGTTATTAGCTTATTTAATTTCCCAATGGTTTTCAATGAATATTAATTTAACTTTGAATCCACCTAAATGAGATATAGCTGTATAATTATTAATAGTAATAATTAAAAATCTTAACTATCATAAGGATCATTAACTGCCAAGATTTCAAATATGGCCCAATATTATACTTTAATTTATATTTGACAGTAAAGCAAAAAGCATCCTGAAATAATTTACATAAATCTGTTTTTTCAAAATTCCTGGTTTTTAATACTGATGTTTATAAATCATATATTCTTTATATATTTTTTAATGTCTGCACCTTATTTTAGGTGTACATGTGCTCAATTTTCTCCTATACTTTCCTATAATGCTCTATTCTTGTTTAATTCTATTTTCAATAATTCTTATCTTAACTTTATTTTTTTTTTTCTTTTTCCCTGAGGCTGGGGTTAAGTGACTTGCCCAGGGTCACACAGCTAGGAAGTGTTAAGTGTCTGAAACTAGATTTGAACGCAAGTCCTCCTGAATTCAGGGCTGGTGCTCTATCCATTGCGCCACCTAGCTGCCCCTTATCTTAACTTTCTATAGCTTTACTTATTGAAATTCTACCAAAACATAATTTTGAACTTATTTTCACTTCTACTGATTTTAATAGTTTTATTGTGTTTCTAATCTATCTAAAAATTTGATTTAAATCACAGTAGTATCATTAAATTTCACCTACTTTTAGTTGTTTCTTGATTTCAAAACAAGCTTTTTGTACTTTGGGATTCATCTACTATCTGAGACTCCAAATCAGGGCTCCCTTAGTGCCTTCAGGTTGTTTGTTTAAAGACAGTAATCAATAGATAGCAAATAAATTCCAACTCTACTTTTATTCTTTTGGAATCTGAAAATGCCCTAAAATCTTCCTGTTCTGCCTTCTAAAAATAAAAGCTCACAATTCTTTGCAATAACTTCATATCAATTTTAAGTATAGTTTTAATTATACTTCTAATTTATGCTAAAGTTAAAGCCAGTTTCATAGAATGATATCCCAAAACTTTAGATTTAAAATTGGTTAATTGAATTTAAGATTTAGCAAATGTGTTTCTTTTTGTGTTGTGAGTTTTATTCTAATTTTCCTACATTAGTTTTTCTTAATTTAACATTTTGATGAATTTTACTCAATCTCTTCTGAACTTATTCTATGATTAATAAAGCAAAACAAATTTATTAAATAGTTGTTTGGGGTTTTTTAAAATCTGTCTTTTGTTTCTGCAACCTTCAGTTGCAGTATTGGAAACAGAGAGAAAAGAGATTATTTTTTATGAAGATCTTTTGAAAAGTTTTACTTTTTACAGTCTTTTTTTCTCTGGTTTATTAGATGACAGGAAAAAGCATAGAACAACAAATGCTTGGAAAAGCTACCTGTTTTCCAAAAAGCAAAAGCTTTTTCCTGCTACCATGTATTAGCACAAAGCTCAAATCAGACAGCCCAGATTTTCCATTCTCTTAAAATTTTTCTTAATTGTGTAAGTTCCCTTTCTATATAAAAGAAGGAACCTACTATTTCTAAATTTAGTTCTGTCATTCACAAAATGGTTATATACAGAACATATAACAAGATTTAACACAGTTTAAATTAGGCCTGATTTCTGCAGAGAAAAAAAATTGTGGTTTTGGGGGGTTTCCTTGTCAAAATATAGGCTTACCTCAGTTTGGAAGAATTTAGATTCTGGACTGAGAGTCCAGGCCTTCAAAGTGGTCTCCTGAAGAGAAGTCCCTTGGTGACTGGAAAAGCTCTCAGGGAAATTCATTGGAGATCACTTATGGAGTCAGTTCCTCAGGTCCTATTGGGGTGCCAACTGTTAAAATTAATTATCTGAAATAAAAGGAAATTGAATATAAAGTTACTGAACATCTATAATTTAATTTACAAAGCTACCATTTACATATTACCTCAAGTCACCTGACTCTTAAGATGTCAGAGACAAAATATGATTTCTGTTTTCTAATTTTTCCATTCTTTTTGATTTTATTGTTGCTTGGTTTCTCATAAAATCACGAGCTTTCATTTGTTCAATTCCAACTTCAAGGAATTATTTTCCTCCTTGAATTTTTGTATTTCCTTTCCCATGTGGCCCATTTTGCTTTTTGTTGTTGTTGTTGTTGTTGTTGTCTCTGTGTTTTTGATTTTGTTGAGGCAATTGGGAGTAAGTGACTTGCCTAGGGTCACACAGCCTGGAGACACTAAGTGTCTAAGGTGAGATTTGAATTCAGGTCCTCCTGACTTCAGGGTTGGTTCTCTATCCACTATACCAACTAGCTGCCCCTCCCATTTTGCTTTTTAAGGCACTCTTCTCCTCATTAGCTTTTTGTATTTCCTTTTGCACCACTCTCAAGTCTTTTTCCATGTTTTTTTTTTTTTTTCTCTCTCTTATTTGATTTTCAAAACCCCTTTTGAGCTCTTCTATGACCTGAGACCAATTCTTATTTTTCTTGGAGACTTTGGATATGGGAGATTTGGCTTTGTTACCTTCTTCTGATCTTCCTTTTCATCAGAGTAACTTTCTATCATTAGAATCTTTTTCTGTTGTTTTCTCATTTCCCAGTTTATTACCTGACTGTTAACTCTTTGATAATGTAGGTCTCTGTTTCCAGAGTGGAGCGTATAATGTTACAAATCTTAGGAGTTTTGTGCAGCTGCTTTCAGAGATCTTTCTAGGGACCTGCTTACAAGCACTCTTTTTTTTTTGCCCTTGGAAGTGTGAGAAATCCCTACTCTAATATGTCTGTAAGTTCTAGTGTGCTAAAGCCATAGATTCCTTCCTCAGTGCTAGTAAAAAGATCTTTTATAAGCAGAGGTCTTCCAGAAGCTGCAATTGCCATCTCCTCCCACACTTGTTCCTGGTTAGTTGGTTTCCTAAGGCCTTCTCACCGTACTGACAGATCTTTTCTGTTGACCTTCCAAATTGTCTTTGATGTTTCTGAACTGAGATGTCTAGAAATTACCAATACTGCCACTGATTCAGAGGCCCAGGTCCCACTCCTGCTTCACTGGTGCATTGGCTGGGACCAGGGCCAGGCCCAAGGCTCAATGCAAGGTTCCTTCCCTGGTGCCATAGACCTTTTCTGCTGCATATCTAAGTTGTCTTCAGCTGAAAAGTTGCTCCACTCAGTTATTTTGTGTATTCTGGTGCTCTAAAATCTGTTTAGAATTATTTAGGAATTTGGAGGGGTTTGGGGAGAGAGCTTATGGAGCCCCTGCTTTTACTCTGCAATCTTGGATTTGTTTCTTACAAAGTTGATTTCCATAACAAAAACAGGAATACAAAATTATAGAATATATATTGAATATAATTCAACTGCACAAGGCAGGTTGCCTGACTAATTAACTTCTCCTAGGATTTCTTAATCCTATCCTAGAAATCCTTGCCTTACTGGTAGTACCTTTTATAATCTGGAAGCTTACTGGGAAAGAGGAATTTAACCTCTGGTTAACATTTCTCCAACTGCAAAGGGGAAACAGCCTTTGGTCAACCCTCCTTTCTATAAGAACAGTCTTTTAAAAACCCTTATAATATGTTATTTTTCTAAATTATCTGCAACTAAATGATAAAGTTCTATCAGTCTATTTCTTTCCTAAATTTATTGATCTTTGGCTGGCTTAGTGGTTAGGGCTAACTTTTCCTAAAGAAAAGATATCAAATTAACAATAAAACAATGTAATCAACAATTTTTGTTGATTTCCTTTGTACTTGCAAAGATATAACAATTTTCATCATCAATTCAAGGGGATACTCCAGCACCTGTACAATATTGCACTATGAGCAAGTATAGATGTGTCCTGTTTAGACCCTGTCCTGTTTCAAAGTTAAAGTAGCAAAAAGAGCCTACATGTTGAATTCTAATGAGGAAAGGCTTTCAGATGCAAAGAAGGCATTTTATATCTTCAAAAATTCCTGAGCTTTGAATAGCTCACTTGCTATGAAGAGACCATAAGAAAATAACCTTGTCCCAGAACACAGACTGCTTTAATACCTTTGTCTCCAGTTACTTATCTATATAAAACCCGATAGGAATCTGAGAACTATGAAGAGCAAATTGTCATAATTATAAAGGTGAAGTTTCTCATTGAGGAAAGCTATTCTGAATTAAAAGAGATTGTATAATGGAGGAATTAGCTTTTTCCTCCTTTCTGCCAAGAGATAAAAAGATTTCATAGCAATCTAATTGATTCTATTTGAGTAATCGTCCAGTCACCAAGTAACCTGCTTAAATAATTTCAGCAGCATTTGAACTTACAGAAACTTAACTTAATAGAAATTGGCTTCTATTACTGAAATACTGTGCTCTACAGAAAATCATCCCAGGTAAGTAGGAGAGTGACTCATTTATCATGATATCTTGCCCATCAGTGACCTTTATGAAAACATTTCAGAAAAAGAGAAATATTAAGAGCCTGAAATTATAAGTTGTTTTGGCAAATGTTTTCCTTAAATTGTACCTCCCTTTCATTCTATGGTCAGGTAATATTACTCCACTCTACCCCTACCAATGGACACTATGTGTATTCATGGAATATTGTGGCAAAGGGTTTTTCCCTTGGAAAGTAATTCCTTCCTTTCTCGAAATGAATACTTTGCCAGTGTTATTCTTGTTAAGAGTTAAATGAGTCTAATTATTAGGGGGAAGCCACTGGTAGGGTCTCATTCTCTATTTTCTGAATATCATAGTTATCCACAAAGTCATTTCTAGAAGCCTAGGAGTTGTATTTACCTAAAGACTCAACCTGTCAGAGTCAGCATCAGTTGAAGAATAAACAGAGGAGGTGATACATTTTGGGGCTCACCAGGATACATTTGTTTGTTTTTTTTTTTTTTTTTGCATTTAAGATGACTTACTAATAAATTTTTCTATACAATACTCTCCTTATGGGATGCTCTATTTTGAAAGAATCCACTAGAGAAAAATTAGCAATTTTTTCTTTTGTTTTTAGAGAGCAATTATGCAGTCCATTTTCTGGTTTTCTTTAGAAATTAGGTCAATTTTTTGAGAAAACTTATGTTTGAATGTTAAATATTGATATCTATTTTTTTAATTTGTTAAAGCTTTTTATTTTCAAGACACCTGTATTATTATTATTATTATTATTTTTGCTGAGGCAATTGGGGTTAAGTGACTTGCCCAGGGTCACACAGCGAGGAAGTGTTAAGTGCCTGAGTTCAGAATTGAACTCAGGTCTTCCTGCCTGGTGCCCTATCTACTATGCCACCTAGCTGCCCTGTATGGATAATTTTTCAGCATTGACCCTTACAAAATCCTGTGTTCCAAATTCCCCCCCCCCTTTCTCTTTACTCCCTCCCCTGGATGACAAGTATTGATATCTATTTATTACTGTAGAAATTATATGTATAATGCTGATATGAGCAATATAGATTTTGTATTCCTAGAAGATGATGTTATAGTATTTTCAGAGTTTTGGTGTTACTATGAATAGCTGTCTTCCTAAAATTTACAAGTTCCCATCAATATGCTTCTGCTTCCACTGAAAAGTCAGTAGATTAAATTCGATTTTTAGTAAAGGTATTTATTCAAATAGCATAGCAAGAACATTAATCACAGAGTATTTCCCCATATAACCTGGGATTCATTTTCCCACAAATACACAGAATCAGGAGGAGGGGGAGAGTGAATACAAACTCAGTGGTAGTGAGGTATATGTATAGTTGCCAAGGTAACTCATATCTTAACAACCTGATAGACTTTGTTTCTCTACAGGCTTCTCACACAGTTCAGTGAAGTGGGAGCCCAAGATGACAGATAATTTTTTTAGTTGCTAAACTGGGTTGGCTCCTCCCAAAGCAATATGGGTCAATTTGCTACTCAGCTGGGTCAAGCGGATTGTTCACTCAGAGTTTCCCTGGGATACCATTAGATAACTAATGGTCCAGATGGCCTCTACATTTGAAATTGAATTGTTTAAATTTCAAATCCTTTCCAAGGTGTGGAATATTTCTTATGCACTTGAAAAGTCTTCGCCTTTCCAGTGTTTACCCTTTAGGACCTTCAAACTTGTTGAGTTATGAACCAGAGTATATCCTCACAGCTGGACTCAGTCAGAAGAACATGTATACTCTTTCCGTTGTTTTTTCTAGTAGTGGTAATGACTTTCCTGTGACTGTAATTCTGTTTGCATGCTTTCGCCTTGCTATTTCCTTGTAACCAAAGGCATTTTGGCTACTAACCAGCAGAGTGAAGGCTGTGTACTGTTTGTAACTCCTAAATACAGAAAAGCCAACTAGTTAGTCCACAGATTTATCTGCCTCATTAGCATCATATTTCAACCAACTAAATTTTGGAAAACACTTCTTTTCAATCCCCTCTTTATGAACATTACAGAAGCCACATCAAAGATCTGTCCTAGTTTCAACTCTGCACTGACCTTTTGTGATCCAAGGGATTCAATTAATTGCTTTGGACATCAAATTCTTCATCTAGGGATGATCTTGAAGATCTCATTGTATGAAAATATTTTATAATTCTAACTTCATATAGACAAAACGTTCAAATTGTACTGCTAGTAAGGCTGGATGATATGTAGCTTTCCTTGTTGCCTGTAAACACTATCTTGATTTGTTAACTGTGTTTTAGATTTCTGATAACAAAAGGAAAAAGCAGACTCACCCTTTAAATATTAAAAAAATATTTATTAGGGTATAAAATGAATTAATCAACATTAATCAACATTTACTACTAGGCACTGTATTAAGCACTGAGGATATAAAAAGAGGTAAAAGACAGATCCTGTCCTTAATGAGTTTACAATCTAATGGGAGAGACAAAATGCAAACAAAAATATAAAAACAAACTATTTACAGAATAAAAACTACCATATATGAGTGTAAAGTTCTGTTGTCTCCAGAGACTACCGATCGCTCTCTGGGAGGAGATCTGCGGTCTCAACTCAATCTCTCGGCCAGATTCTTCTTCCTGTAGAGAGCCACCAACTCTGTCCTAGAATAGACTACTCCTCTAGAGTGCAGCTCTCTTTTATCCTCCCAGAGAATGGGCATGGGATAATTCAAGGGATTGTGGGAAGATTACTTCTACCAATGAACTTGCTCCTTTTAAACATTAAGCTCTTCCCCAGAAGAGGCAATCTGATTGGCAATCTGATTGCCTTTTGGCTGACTGATCAGGTAATCCTTTTCTTCCATGTGATTGCTTTTCGGCTGATAGATCACATCAGAGTCCTGACCTTCTAAAGGCTCTTTGGGTGTAACCTCAGTTGCCCCACCAATCCTTTGATTGATATCTTGGAGCTGGGCCCCACTTCTCATTTCCCTGGGTCAATCTGCATTCTGAGGCCCAGTGAAAGCCTTTGTGACATTTTGGACATGGAATTTTAGGTCATCTTTCACCCTGTCTTCTCACTTTGTCTCCATATCTACATTGAGCTCTTAGATATCCAATTTTTCCACATTGGAAACATCGACAAATTTCTCTAGAAGTCCCTTGCCAGGAGGGACCCTGTCTTTCCATGTTCATCATAGTCCGGTTGTAAAAAGCATTTGTTCTCACTGTAGCACATCGTCTTATGATCTCCTCTAAAGGAGCATCTTTGTCTAATCCCCATATAATTCTTTTGCAAATCTCATTGGCATTTTCCTTAGCCAGATGTCTGGTCATTATTTCTGTAGCTGCATTTTCTACAATAGTTCTTTTGACAGCAGTTTGCAAATGTCCCACAAAATCTGCAAAAGGTTCATTGGGACGTTGCTGTATTTTAGTGAAAGCCTCTCCGCGATCTTTCTGTCCAGGGAGGACACCCCAAGCTTTTATTGCAGCCTTAGCAATTTGTTCATATATTGTCATGGTATAATTAATCTGTTCCAAATTCTCTCCATACTGACCTTCACCAGCTAAGTGCTCAAAAGTGAATTGTGTGTTAACTCCTATTTCCAAATTGCATCTGACTTGGATTTTACATAATTCATGAAACTCCACAAGCCATAATAAATTTTCTCCAGGTTCTAGACATGTCCTTGCTATGGATTTCCAATCATTCGGGGTTAGGACTTCATAAGACAAACCATCTAGTAACATTTTAACATAAACTGATGTAGCCCCATAAAGGGTACAACCTTTTTTCAAATCTTTAATTTTATTCAAATCTAAAGGTGCATATCTTCTCCTTTTTTGACCTACTGAGTCAATCTCTTCAATTACAGGATATGCATGTATAAAATCACTTATGTCCTGTCCTTCTCTCTTAGCTTTAAACATAGCTTTTTCTAATCTTGTCATAGGCTGCTTCACAGGCGATTCTGTTTGTGTTTCTGCCTCTTCCCCTCCTTCTTCTTCCTCCACCCCTGAAGGTGGAGTAGATGTGGGCCTGTCAATAATCTGCTCTCTAGGTGGGGTTGAAGCTTCTTCAAGAGAATCAGAGTCATCACACCCTAATTCCTTATTTAAATCCCCTTGCCCTTGGGCAAGATCTTGATCTTACCTTTTTTCCTCACACTTCCTCCTCTGTTCATTTTTAAAACTTTTCTTTCTCCTACAACTTGCTCGATAGTTTAAGGCTAATTGAACTACGTTGTAGATATAAAATACCTCTGCAGAAATTGAACGAGGCCCATTTTTTTTTGGATGAAATTCTTTCATTTCAAGTCCCACTAGCTTCTAGTTATCTACATTTATTTTTTCTTCCTCTAAGAACCAAGGGGATGTGTGTCTTAATGCAGCCAAGAGTTTAGCAATCTTACCCAGGTTACAAGTAAACTTTGCTCCTCAATTATCTTAATTATACTCTCTATGGTACCACTCCTGAGTGGGGCTGGAGCTGGGGCTGAGTTGGCTGAGGTTGAGGGAATGTCTTTAGCTAACATCTGCCCCATTTCAGCTATAAGAGATTGCTGGTTTAGCCCTTAAGAAGGTAAGTTCCTTATTTGTCTATTAGAATGCTCACTTAATCTTTAACAAAGTTTCCTTGTTACTCACGGTTATTTCTGCATCAGAAAGTCTTTTCCACTGGAATCTAAATTGGAGGTTCTTCCACTGGAATCAGGATCGTGTCTGTCCCTGTTCGGGCACCAAATTGCGAAGGTCCAGTCTAGCTCCTCTGAAGGGCTCAGAATAAGTCCTTGTCAAGATAAGCAAAAGTCCTTGCCCCAAGTTGTGGATGCTAATATGTAAAGTTCTGTTGTCTCCAGAGACAGCAGATCTCCTCCCAGAGAGCAGATGGGCAGTCTCTGGAGATAACAGAACTTTACATATGAATTTGAAATTTTTATCAGCTTTGGAAACTTTTGGTGTAGAAGTTCCCTTGAATAAGGCAGCGGAGACTTTGTGGTGAAGTCTTATAGAGTTGCCTAAGATTAAGTGACTTTGTCAGAGTAATATTTTGCTAGAGTTAGAGGCAGAATTTGAACCCAGGTCCTCCTGATCCTAAGCTCAATACTTTATCTACTACCTATAATGTCTGTAGGGATGTGTCAGGACCAATCCCAAGGATTTGAAAAGGTTTGCTTTTGCTTGCAGGATATTTGCTACTAAATAAGCTTTATTCGGGCTCTTTTACTAGGTGCCCATTCTTTGCAATACTGCTAATTTTCTAATGATAAATAAGCAATAAATGTTTGTATTTATACTTATACCTATATGTACATTTATGTATTAGTTACAATTTATGTAGCATTTTAAAATTTACAAAATGCTTTCATATAAGATCTAATTTGAACCTCACAGCCTTGTGCTATTATTATCCTTACTTTATAGTTGAGGAAACTGAGGCAAACAGTGTTAAGTGACTTGCCCAGGTCATACAGCTAATAAGTGTCTGAGGTTGGATTTGGATTCTGGTTTTCCTGACTCCATGTCCAATATATTATCTGTAGAAGACTGTTGAGGACCATACCAGGGACTGGTGCGTTCTCTGAAGCCCCTCTAGATGTAACACACTTTAGAACAAAGTCATCAGCCTTTATATTAACAGATTTACTGATGCAGATGTTGCTTGTGACTTAGGAATGACATAAATTAAAGGCAAGAGGGAAGGGGTCAGAGAATGCAACTGCCTCCCAAAATCCTTGTATCATCCTCTCACATGAAAGGAAACAGCTATTAGCAAGTAGCTGCCATAACAATTTGCATTTTATCTTACAAATGATAGGGAGCAATGGAAGATACATGCTCAGACACTCTTAATAAAATTTGGCAGTTTTTTGAAGGATGGATTTGAGAGCAATGCTTGGAAACTAGGATATTAATAATATACTTTTGCATTAGACCAGGTGAGATATGATCATGATTTATACTACCCTGATACTGAACAGAATCTCACTAACAATGAACCAATTGAATTACAAAAGGCCCAGATAAAGGTCAAGAAAGCAAAAATATATCCTGGAATTTAATGATATTAAGGAAAAAGGGAAGGTAAAATTTGAGACTTTATTTAGTCTTAGAGGACAGTATCAGAGAGAATTGGGTCACCTAGGCTGGATCTCTGGCTTGTTTTTGGTAGAAGGACTTTATAGAGGCTTTGGAGAACCGAACCATCCCTTGATAGGCATGGTTCTCAACAATTAACTATTATCCTACCCCATCTAGCTTCTTCTGCTGTTTACACACACACACACACACACACACACACACACACACACACACACACAGAATTTGACCAGTGACATATAATCAGTTACTCAGTAGCCAACTCTCTCGCTGTATCTACCTTGATCACATATCTCAGGTTTGATTCACTCTCTCCATACCGTAGTTCAGGGCTCTATCAATTTTCACTTGTATTATGGCCACAGCTTCCATTGTACCCCATACAAATCTCTATCCAACAAACTAGTGCCAAAGTAATTTTCCTTAAGCACATACCTTGCCATGTGACTCCCCTACTCAACCCACTCCAGTGATTTCCAATTGCCTCTTGGATAAAATCTAAAGTCCTTGATTTAGCTTTTTAAAACACTCTACAACCTGGTCCCAACCTATATTTACTCTTACTGGATGTTACTCAACTCTTTGAACCAGTCCATCTGGCCTTCTCATTGTTCTCCATTCCTGACATTATATCTCCATTTTTGGCCTCTTTCTACAATGTTTTCTTATGTTCAGAACACGCTGAATTTTTATCTCCCCTTCATAGAAAGGCTTTCATTAAAATACAGTTTGGGAAACATTCTGCACAAAGTCTTTCCTGGTCCTTCCACCTCCTACTGAAGTTTCTGAACTACTTTTTATTTAAATACTTTGTATATACAGTATTGGTACAAGTATTGATACTGTTTATATTTTTATAGATTCTTTTTGTCTACTGTATTAAAATATAAGCTTATTATATATAGGGATTGTTTCATTCATTATATTTGTATTTCAATACTCAACAGAATGCCTAGCACATAGTTTACAAGCAGCAAATTCTAACTCGTTGAATGCTGATTAATAGACACATATAAATAAACATATTTCTATATCTTTCTCTCCTTCCTCAGTCCCATTTCTCTTCTCTTCCTTGAGCAGTGGAGGATTTGGACTTTCCCTCTTGGCATTCTCACAATGTCTGAGGGATGGAAGTACCTAAGATTACAGTGTGCAGAGGATGAAGACAGACTGGAGTCTGTGATGAAGGGCAGATTCAAGGATTTACAAAGAACCAGGAAATTACACCAAAACTAAGGGCAGACGAGGAGCTGTGAGATACCTCTTGGCCACATGTATTCCCTAAAGCTCGCTTTCCCCTGGACTCTGTATGAAATGGAAGAAGAATTTGTCACTGACTCTTTAAAAAGCTAATTTGACTGGCCGATTGATTTCAATAGATGTTCAAGCGATGAAGCACCCTAGTAGGTATAATATCTGAGTATAATATTAAAAAGCCACCTTTGAGCCCTTCAGAGCGACTTCTAGAGACTTAAGGAGACATAGGAGACATCCTATAGGGACTCAGCCTGCTTGCACAAATGTGTGTAAGGATAGCTCAAAGCTTCTGCTATGCTAAACTTGTAGAATATCTGTCCCAAGGATACACAATTAACCTCTGGCCAATGAAGAGGAGAAGGTATAATACTTGCATGGTATTCCCAATTGGACAATATGTCTTGAATATTGCAATTGGACAATATGATTGAATATTGTAAAGGGCTAGAACTGAGCAATGCACTTGGATGATGAAGCACGTGAGACTAATTGCCAATTGGACGGTTCCCTATTAACTTGTTTAAGGTTGACCCTCCCCAGCTGTTCTGTGCTGACTTGACTGGTGAGACAAAGAGAGGGAAGTGACTTGTGTGGGAGGAGCAAGAGAAACTTGGGTGGTGGAACTCACGCTCACTTGCACTCGTGACCTGGCGTTGGAGACGGTAAAGATCTAGAATAAAGACGTTTAGTGATCCTGACTCTTGCTGATTTCTGGAAAGATAGAGTTCCAGCATTTGGCGCCCAACGTGGGGCTGGCACCCTACTTCCACCGAAGTCCCCCTGTGACCAGGAGATTAGGTGAGTATTCTAATAGAAATAAGGAACTTACCTTGTTAAGGACTAAATCAGCAATCTCTAGTAACTGAGATGGGGCAGATGTTGGGTAAATCTTGGGCCTCAGCTGACCCTGCTCCAACCCCAGCCCCTGCCTCATCTAGCAATGCTATAGAGGATATAATTAAGATAATTGATGAGAAAAGTTTACTTGTTCCCATCCCACAAATGAATAACCTCTTACACTCATTGATTCGCACGTCCCCTTGGTTCTTAAATGAAGAAAAACTATGTATAGATAAATGGAAGCTAGTGGGACTTGAAATAAAAGAATTTTACTCAAAAAATGGGAATTGTCAAATTTTCCCAGAGGTATTTTACCTATACAACTTGATTCTATTAGACTTAAGCTATCAAGAAGAGTTTAGAAGAAGGAAGAGTTCTAAAAAGGCTCAGAGAAGGAAGCGTGAGGAACAAAAGATAGAAGATAGGCAAACTCAGGACATTGCCAGAGGGCAAGGGGATTTGAATGAGGAATCTGAGGGTGTAGACTCTGATTGTCCTGAAGAAATTTCAACCCCACCTAGAGAGCAGATTATTGATCAGCCCACATCCACTCCACCTTCAGGGACGGAGGGAGGAGGAGTAGTGGGAGGGGCGGTGACCTCATCAGCGCCCCCCCCTCCTCCCACACAGAGCCCCCCCTCCCAACAACTGCCCACTCCTGTAACTAGATTAGAAAGAGGGCTTATTGAAGCAATTGAAAATGGAAAAGAAGTAGATAATGATTTCAAACTTCAAATTTTTCCCGTGATTCAACAGCGTAATTCTGCAGGTCAAGAGAGTAGAAGATATGCTCCTTTTAATATGGATGTCCTTAAAAACCTGAAAAAATCTTGCACTGTCTTTGGGGCTACATCAGATTATGTTAAAATGTTAATACACAATTTGGCTTATGAAACCTTAACCCCTAGTGACTGGAAAGTCATTGCAAAAGTATGCTTAGAACCTGGACAAAATTTGTTGTGGCTTTCTGAATTTACTGAGCTCTGTAGAATTCAAGCCCAACAAAATAGTCAAAATGCAGCTAATACTTCCATCACCTATGACCTACTAATGGGTATAGGTTCTTATGCAGACGCTTTGGTACAGATTAATTACTCCATAACAGCATTTGAGCAAATTTCTGCTGCTGCTATCAAAGCATGGGCTTCTCTCCCCAGTAAAAACTACAAGGGTGAGACCTACACAAAAATTGTACAGGGACCAAATGAACATTTTGCTGATTTTGTGGCACGTTTGCAGACAGCTGTCACACAGGCTAATGGTGAAAATGAAGTAACAGACACTTTGGTAAGGCAACTTGCTAGAGACAATGCCAATGAGGTTTGTAGAAGGATTATACTAGGACTACGTAAGGATGCTCCTTTAGAGGAGATCATAAGATGCTGTGCCGCAATGGGCACAAATACCTTTTATAGCCAGGCTATGGTGCAGACTTCCCAAGATCCCAACATGGGGAGACAGGATCCCTTTTGGCAAGGGGTTTCCCGAGAGACTCGTCAATGCTTTCAATGCGGTAAAGTAGGCCATCTGAAAGCTCAATGTTGGCACAGAGACAGAGTGAGAAGACAGGCTGGGAGAACAAGACCCAAAACCCCATGTCCAAAATGCAACAGAGGACTCCATTGGGCCTCAGAGTGTAGACTGATTCAGGGAAACGGGATGAGGGGCCCAGCTCCAGGGCCCCAAGCAAAAAACACTTGGGGCATGATGGCAGCCGATGCCACACCCAGAGAGTGCCTCCAAGTCCAATACCCAGACATGACCAATCAGCCAGGAAGCCATCTGAGGGGAGAAAGGGATTACACAATCAGTCAGCCAGGAAGCAACATGATGGGAGAAAGGGACTACAATTAGGGAGGATAGAGTTGTATGCAGCTGGGACAATTGAGATACCCCCTGGAGAGGTGAAATCTGTTCCTCTCCAACCTATGGATCCCTTGCCTCCAGGCACAGTAGGCTTGACCATTTCACCTCCTGAGAGTACTTATAAGACAGTGTTCATTCATACACTGATGTGGGAAACTGGGGAATGTGTAGATAATATCCCAGTCACTAACACAGGGAGACAATGTGTGACTTATCAACCAGGGGAAGTAGTAGCATCGGGCTTATTGATACAGACTCCTAATAAGCAACCTGGTGACAGTCACCCATGTTCGGACTCCAAGCAGAAAAACCCAGGAATATACTGGACAGCAGCTGTGACAGCTGACCGACCTATGCTCACCATCTATATAAATGGCATAGCATTAGAAGGACTGGTGGACACAGGTGCAGATCGCACAGTCATTAGAGGTGCCAACTGGCCCAGTCACTGGCCAAAGACTAAGGCAGACACCTACATGTCTGGGGTAGGAGGATCAATAGCAGCTGAAGTTAGTGCTACCCCTTTAAGATGGGTATTTGAAGGTGAAACAGGAGTTTTTACTCCTTTTATAGTTGAAAAAATCCCCATCAATCTGTGGGGAAGAGACATTTTACAACAATTAGGGTTAAAAATGAGTACTTCGGTTTTTTAGGCAGGGCTGCTGTTGAAGGCCTGCCAACACTTTCACCTGTTCCTATCCAGTGGAAAACTGATACACCAGTGTGGATAGAACAGTGGCCCTTAGATAACAATAAAATTCAGGCCTTACTAGATATAGTACAGGAACAACTTGATCAAGGACACTTACAACCTTCTCTAAGTCCTTGGAATTCCCCAGTATTTGTTGTAAAAAAGAAATCTGGAAAATGGAGGATGTTGACTGATTTAAGAAAGGTAAATGAACAGATGGAAACTATGGGAACTCTTCAACCTGGACTTCCATCTCCTACTCAGTTGCCTAGAGAATGGCCTCTGTGGGTTATAGACATTAAGGATTGTTTCTATTCTATCCCTCTAGATAAGGAGGATATGAAAAGATTTGCATTTTCAGTGCCCAGCGTTAACTTAGCTGAGCCTTATAAAAGATATGAATGGACAGTTTTGCCACAGGGAATGAAAAACAGCCCTACTATGTGTCAAATGTATGTTGCTGCTGCTCTTAGTCCAGTAAGAAAAGCATTTCCAAAAGTAATGTTATTACATTACATGGATGATATATTGGGATGTGCACCTGAGGAACAAATGTTAGAAGCATGTCTACAAAAAACCATAGAAACACTAAGGAATTATAAATTGCACATAGCTCCAGAAAAGATTCAAAGACATGCTCCTTTTCAATATTTAGGATATGAAGTATATCCTAAGGTGCTTACAGTACAAAAACTCTCCTTAAGAACAGAGAAGCTAAACACCTTAAATGACTTCCAGAAATTGATAGGAGATATCCAATGGATGCGTCCCGTGCTAGGCTTGACTACCTGTCAATTGCAACCATTATATGACATTTTAAGGGGAGACAGTGCTTTAAATTCACCACGCCAGCTTACAAAAGAAGCTCAAGAGGCTTTGAGACAAGTTGAACTGGCTTTATCCAATGTGGTTGAAAGAGTCACTCAAAAACCCTTGGAAATATCAGTTTTTGCTACACAAGAGGCCCCCACAGCAGTCCTTCATCAAGGAGACAGTGTGATAGAGTGGGTGAACCTCCCAGCACAACCAGAACAAAGCCTTATTCCTTACCCAGTGCTTGTGGCTAGAATTTTATTAAAGGCCATTAAACGAGCAGTACAATTATCTGGGACAAGACCTGACAAGATATATACCTTTTATACTAATGCACAAGTTAATGTGTGCTGCGAAACCATCCCAGAGTGGCAAATTTTATTAACCATGGCTCCAAATTTTGCACACGGGTCTCCATTAAAGATAACCAGACTGCTACATAATTGGCAATGGATTCTTGAAGAAAAGGTTTCTAAAGTTCCTCTTAAAGGACCAACTATCTTTACAGATGCATCCAAACATAATATTTGTGCTGTGTATTCTTGTGACTTAACCATAAAGAGAGTTATCAGAACTCCTTTTCAGTCCACTCAGCAGAATGAATTGTATGCAATCATTCTAGCTCTTGCTTATTATCCGGGAGACATAAATATAATATCTGATTCAGCCTATTCAGTAGGTGTGGTACAAAGAATTGCCACAGCCCAAATAAAATTTGTAGCCTCCAATATATATCAGCTCTTTAAAGAGCTTCAAGAGCAAGTGAGAAAGCATCCGGGTAAGATTTATATTTTGCATGTCCACTCCCATAGTGGACTTCCGGGTCCTATTTTTGATGGTAATTCAAAGGCAGATAGCCTTCTAACCATGCTGGCCAGTACTCCTTTATTTCAAGAAGCACAAGAGTCTCATTCTAAATATCATCAGGCTGCCCGAGCTTTACGTTTGCAGTTTGGAATAACAAGAGAAGAAGCTAGGTGCATAGTAAAAGCCTGTACAGCTTGCCTTCCTTTCCATGCTCCTACACTCCCTCCAGGGAAGAATCCTCGTGGTTTGAGACCTAATGAAATTTGGCAAATGGATGTGACCCATTATAAATCTTTTGGTCGTCTATCTTTTATCCATGTCGTGGTAGACACCTTTTCAGGATTCACATTTGCAATACCAGCAGCAAAAGAGACAGCCCGAGTGGTCACTGAATTCCTTATACAAGCATTTGCAATTATGGGCGTGCCACAAGCAATAAAAACAGACAATGGACCTGCATATACATCTAAACATTTTACACACTTTTGTGCACAGTATAAGATTTTACACACCACGGGCATACCCTTTAATCCTCAAGGGCAGGCAATAGTAGAGAGAAGAAACAGAGATATTAAGACACTCCTCCAAAAACAAAAGAAAGGGGGAGCCACGGGTAACCCTAGAGAACTTCTAAATTTAGTTCTCTATACCATTAATTTTTTAATTTTTGACAAAGATGCACTGGCTCCAGCAGACAGGTTTTATAACTCACCGGAAGGGCAGTGTCCAGTGCGAGCAGCTCCACTGTCTTTAGATAATCGCCAAGTGATGTGGAGAGACCCAGAAAGTGGTGAATGGAAGGGACCAGATAGGTTAACTGCTTGGGGGAGAGGGTTTGCTTGTATCTCTACAGATGGAGAAGGAATCAGATGGGTGCCAACGAGCCGTATTCGCCTTGTCCATTGGAGAGAGACAGAGCAGACCCTTGAAACGAAGGAGAAGGCCCAAGAAACATCGGGTGGTTCCATTGCTGACTGTGCCCACCACTGAAAGAACCTGGCAGTTATGGCGTTTGACCCATGGACATCAAAAACTGTTGGACTTGAAAATCCTCAGAAATCATTGGATTCTCTGAGACATCATAAGACTATTGTAGGACTTGAAAGTCTCAGGAATCATTGGATTCTCTGAGACATCATAAGACTATTGTAGGACTGAAAGTCCTCAGGAATCATTGGATTCTCTGAGGCATCATAAGACTATTGTAGGACTGAAAGTCCTCAGGAATCATTGGATTCTCTGAGGCATCATAAGACTGTTGTAGGACTGAAAGTCCTCGGGAATCATTGGATTCTCTGAGGCATCATAAGACTGTTGTAGGACTGAAAGTCCTCAGGAATCATTGGATTCTCTGAGGCATCATAAGACTGTTGCTGGACTTCAAAATCTTGTGGGGATCATTGGATTCCCTAACATATAAAAAGACTGATGTGGGATTTCAAAAACTTGTGGGGATCATTGGATTCCCTAACAATGAAGCAATGGACAATAGATTGGTTTTGGACTATTTCTTGGTTGCTGAAGAAGGGGTATGTGTGTCTGGTGTCTACATACCCTCCTTCTAGGACTTCTGGAAATCTCTTACAATACCATGTTGATTTATATTGTTTGTTATATCACTATTTGCATGTACAATTCCTGTTTGTTACACCACATCGAGTCTGCACTGATTGTGGGGAGAGTCACCACTAATAGCCTCTGCGTTATTGCTATGTGCTTGTGTAATAACTCCCATGCTGATGGGTTTGTGCATACTTGTCTCTAATAAGGCCCTTCAATCCAGAAACCTGCTAGCAAATCCCCACTTCTCTTTGGTGCTTCTCATCTCCCTTCCTGAGATGTCAGGGAGGGCGTGATTATCTCCTTTTTAGTGCTTTCATCTCCCCTCCTGAGAAGTCAGGGGGGGCGTGATCACGTCCTTTTTGGGGTTCTCATCTCCCTGAAAGGTCAGGGATGGCGCGACCTCCTGTGGTCTAAAACAAAAGAAAGTGGGAGATGTAAAGGGCTAGAACTGAGCAATGCACTTGGATGATGAAGCACGTGAGACTAATTGCCAATTGGACGGTTCCCTATTAACTTGTTTAAGGTTGACCCTCCCCAGCTGTTCTGTGCTGACTTGACTGGTGAGACAAAGAGAGGGAAGTGACTTGTGTGGGAGGAGCAAGAGAAACTTGGGTGGTGGAACTCACGCTCACTTGCACTCGTGACCTGGCGTTGGAGACGGTAAAGATCTAGAATAAAGACGTTTAGTGATCCTGACTCTTGCTGATTTCTGGAAAGATAGAGTTCCAGCAGAATATGATTTTTGAATATTATAGTGTCACTCAGTTGAGATGGCTTCCTTTCATTTTTTCCCTTAACCCATACAGAAAATGGTATCGGGGCTGTACATTCTATTCTCTATGGTCTCTGCTGAACAACATGCATCCTTCTCTGTCTACAACCTTCTGAGATAACAAGATAAATATAACATGATTTTGTCAGCAATGGATTTACTTAGTTATGAAACTACATCTCTTGCATTCTTTCTGTATATTCCTAATCTAAATGGTCTATGTTTCTATTCTTAGCTTTGGAAATTAGATTTGTAATGGGTCTTAGAAGGCCAATTAATACAATCCTGTCATTGTGCATTTGGGAAATTAAGATTCAGACATTTTTTGTTATTTACTCAAGGTTTTATCTGCCATAGTCAGGATTTTTGATTCAAATCTAGTGCTTTCCCCATGTATAATGATAGAGTGAATGATAAATCCAGATACCCCTTCTAAGAGTAATTTATGGCCTACATCCACAATCAAAGAAAATGCTTGGCTTCAGTTTTTTGTTACTGAAAAGATTCCTTTCTTTCCTTCTTTCATCCCTCCCCACCCACCTTCAGAATTATTGCTCTTTGACCAGTTCTGGTGAACACCAAAAGGATGAAGGATATACTGTTTGTTCTGTTGGCTTAACTAATTGGGTGATAAGACTAATGTCTTACACATGTTAGTAGGGCCCAAAGCCATTTGTTCTGTCACATGCAAAGCTGCAAGCTCTTTTGGGTAACTTTTACATTACCAAAAGGCAGGTATGACAAGGCTGGGATCTGAGAAGCTGACTGATGGTATTAGAAGATGCTCATTATCATGTTTCTCATGTTCATGAGAGCAACCAGTTTGATCTAAATTTTGAGATTGTTATCCTTTTCCCTATTCTCACTGTTCAAACTAGTCCCGAATTTAAAAAAAAATAGCAGATCCCAGGAGTTAGTCAATATGGATCTCTAGACTCTGAAGCAGATCATTTCCTCAAATAGTAGAGTACTCCCAATCTGCAGGTTTATGGTTCATTTCCATTGGGTTTAAATTTATTCTGGTTCAAATTTATTTCTTATTGTCCTATTAGAATTACAGGTAAAGTGCTACAGCATCTCATTCCTTTGATTCTTGCAGAAATCCAGTTGCTGAGTAAAACACACACACACACACATACACACACACACACACACACACACACACGCACACACACACCCCACAATGAAAGGAAATGCTTCACTGGAATAGTGTGGTAAAGGCCTGACATCTCTGTTCTAAGTGCAAGCCAGTATTCAGATCGCTGGGACATTAATCAAATACCTTCACTTATTTCATTTGTCAACATGCTCACAAGCATTTTCGACCAGGCGTTAAGCACACTTATGTGGAACGACAGCCATCAAATGCTGTGTGGACTGGCAGAGGTGACAGGAACGTGGATGTGGATCCCTGACTCTGGTTCAGTACTCTGACTGCTGGGAGAGCATCCATCTCCCTGCACAGGGGCAGCCTAGCTATGCAGGCTGAGGCTGGGCCTTGAGCTCAGAGGTGTCAGAGGGAAAAAGGCAATCTTGTCATCAGCTTGGCTGGAGAAGAGCTGCAGGCCCTGAGGTCCCAGAGATCTTTAAGGAGCCAGAGATTAAATGTGTGTGTGTGTGTGTGTGTGTGTGTGTGTGTGTGTGTGTGTGTATTAGACTGGATGTTCTCACTACCTAATTTTGGGAAAACCATAAAAGAAGATCCATATTTATTTTAGGTCACACACACACACACACACATATATCTATGTAAATATATAAATATATATATATATATGGCATAATTGGTTTCCATTTGGGGATGTATTTATATGCTACAGTTCCTATATAACAGATTATTTTCTGCCAAAACATGCTATCCCTCCTTCAACACATCCCCCAATGATACCAAGTCTTATTCATTTGACTTTTACAATATCGCTTTAATGTACTCCTTTCTTTCTACTTTCATTACCATGGTTCTAATTCAAGCCTTTATCATCCCTTTCCTGGAACACCAAAACCTCCAATTTTTTTCAGGAGCACAGATAGGTTAAGTAACTTAAATTTACTTACAAAGTCACAAAACTATTGAGTGTCTCAATGGGTTTGGAGGGGGAAAAAATAGAACAATTCAACAAATATAATGTTTTCCAATAGTATGAGTAACAATCTGGTTCCTAGGTTTATCAGGTAACCATGACAGCTGAAATATACTAGAATTAGAGTAAGAAGACTTGAATTTAAATCTTGGCAGTGTGTTATTGGACAAGTCACTTAACCTTTGTAAACTTCAGCTTCTTCTTCTTACAGATGAGGATACCAATATTTTTACTACTTATTAATAACTTATGTTTCTATAGCATTTTTGAATGTTTTCAAAGTCCTTTGCTTCATAAGGTTGTTGGATGGAAGACATTTCTAAGACCTAAACAATCGTATGTATTATTTGTATCTTTAAAAAGTTTGCTTTGTTAATCCCAACCAACCAGCCTCTAATAGAGAATGTGGGGGCAAAGGTAAATCTGGGTATAGACCAGAATGCCGAAGCTGTAGCCTCAGTGTCTCTCCCATTTAAAACTTTGGGTCATTCAAGAAATTGAGGTAATTTTACAAGAGGTTGCCTGCTAGAACTTCAAGAAATGTTGAGTGTACTTGTCCCTCCCCTTTCTACTGATTTCTAGGCATGCTCTAGTTGCTGCAAATGAGTGACTCAGCTTAACTGAGATCCCCTTCTTTTTTTCCAAAGGCAAAAACTAAACGAGAGTTTCAATTTGTGGGAAGACTAAGCAAAAAAAAGATGCACTATATTTCCTGGAGATAAGATTTGTGTATAAGAATTTAAAATTAAATTTAAATCATCCCTCAAATATATGAAGAATACATACCCCAATAATCATATAATCATCATCATCAATAATAATTATTATAAGATATTATACAGACATAATTATATCAAATATTATTGCACATTATTGCTGATTTCTTTCTTTCTTTTTTTTAAAGGATCCCTATGAAATTTTTGACACCTAGAACAAACTGTAAGATCATGGATCTAGAGGTTCTCATCTAGTTCCCCTTCTTCCAGTTTTACAAATAAGGAAGCTGCAGTCTATTTAAAATGATTTATTCTGGGTTATCCACCTAGTATCTGAAGAAGGATTTGAACTCAGGTTTCTTGACTCCAAGTTCTTTGCTATCTGCTATGGCAGGGCTTCTTAAACTTTTCATACTCATGACCAAGAAAGTTTTAGGTGGCCTGGGGCATATAGGTATATAAATCAAGCATTTGCTGATAATAAACCATAATTTCATGATCCCCACATCTAGTTACTTCCATTGGGATTATGAATAACAGATTAAAAAGGTGGATGCTATGGGAATTTATTTAGCATTGAGTTTTAAAATTTCCCCTTGCTCAATTTTAGGACATTGTTCTAACTTTGAGTCAGTAGGGTGCAGTATCTTAAGAGTTTGATATCTTAACTTAGCTAAAACCTGGGTCTGTGTCCCATCTTTAATATATACCAGCTGTGTGACCATGAGAAATCTCTGAGTTTCAGTTTCCTCATCTGTAAAATGGAAATAAGCTATATTCATAATGTCTACCTCATGGGATTGTTGTGTAGGTCAAATAAGATCATAGGTGTAAAATGCTTTGTTAATCTTAAAGTACTTTATAAATGACAGTTATTCTTATTGTTGTTGTTCTGAAGATCTAAGGGAATACTTCCTTTCCTGATACAGAATGAAACCTCTTCATATGTATTTTAATGAGTTTCTCTGGCTAAAAAATGCTTTCACCCTTTGCTGGGAGGCAATCTGGCAAAGACCCCCTTTTTTTAAAACTTAGCTAGGTTAGTTCTTGGAAGCAAGGAATACAATCCCTTACCAGGCTTGTCTTCAATATCTCTTCCTCTGGTGGTGGTGGGGATTATCCTGAGCATTACCCAAGCCATGATAAGCCAGCAGGAAGACAATAAGTATATAGTAGACACTTACTGTGAGCCAGGTACTTTTCTAATTTGGGGGGACATAAATACAGGGGTAAGAAAGTCCTCCTGTCAAAGAGCTTCCATTAATTCAAGAAGTCAATACATAAAGGGGAGCTGAAAAGGGCGAAGGTGCATTCCTGGGACATGGTGGCAAAGACTAGAGCATCAGAAACACTATCTAGTAGGGAATGAAGCGTGACTGGTCTGGGTACCAGAATAGATGCCGTGGAAGTAACTCATCATTAGGAGAAAAGAAGTTCCAGGCTAAGAAGGAGGCTAGTGATATTTTTGTTGATAAAAACTGGAGAGTCAGAAGCTTAGCCAGATGGAGAAAGAAATACCAAAGTTTGTTGCTCATGCAACTGAAAATTAAAAAAAAAGCTTTCAGATCATAACGGTCTTATTGGAGACATGAAAGCACTGGTGAGAGAGCAAGACACAAGGCAGAGAAGGAAGAGGAAAACTTTACCAAATTTGATTACAAAAGACCAGTTGAAATGTAAGCCTAGATTAGCAAATGAAAATGAACAGTTCAAGTAAGTTTCCCCATCTGTAAAATGAGGGGGTTGGCCTATAAGATCTCCAAAATCCCTTCCAGCATTAACATCCGATGATTCCAAGAACCAGATGGAATACATTTGTTTAATTACTAGGTTAGGCTATAACAGGAACACTGAGAACAGGGTTTAAAATCCTTGAAGTTAAAATGACCAACTTAAAATTGATCAGACATCAAAAGAAAATGGGAATATTAAAATATTGTATGATAGAAAAATAAAGAAAAGTTCTATAAAACAAATGATTGAAATGGAGAGAAAATCAGAGAGGGGAGAAGGAGAAAGGGAGGGGAGAAAGAGGAGTGGGAAGAGAAAGAGGAGAAGAGAGAAAAGGAAGAGGAGGGATGAGAAGGAAAAAGACAAGACAAAGTTTGTGTGTGTGGGTGTGTAGGTGAGAGAGAGAGAGAGAGAGAGAGAGAGAGAGAGAGAGAGAGAGAGAGAGAGAGAGAGAGAGAGAGAGAGAGAGAGAGAGAGAGAGAGAGAGAGAGAGAGAGAGAGAGAGAGAGCACAAAAAATGCGGGAATGGCATGACTAGTGAACAGAAACAACCCAGATACAGACAACTTTTAAGTATAGCTTTTCTTTAAAAATGGAGACAACGTTTGGAAATAAAGGCTACAAGCAATATTCTATAACATATGGGGATTCCCAGTTCAATTGGGAATCATATTTTCATAGATTTAGAACTGGAAAAGGCTTTAGAATTTATAGTAAAGCTAATTTGAAGAGAATAAAGGATCTGTGTGTAGCCTGTTATTTTGTTTGGAGAACAGAACAAACTAGAAACAAGGTCTGTGTTTAAAGATCAGAGAACAGCTGAATAAATCTGTTACAGTCATAGGATAACAAATTTAGAGATGTCAGCAACCTTGGAAACAACTATTCAGCTTCCTCATTTAATAGATCAGGAGACTGAGGCACAAAGCTATTAAATTATTCAGCCACAGTTGCGCAGCTAAATTTCTGAGATGGGATTTTAAGCCAAGGTCTTTATGATTCCAAGTGCAATGACTTGCTGCTTTGGAAGAAGGAAACCAGGGGAATCATTACAGTTAATACAATCTACTTGCACTGTCCCTTAGTACCCACTCTTGGATCTTTTCTTCTGCTTTCAGAGTGCCCCCATAAATAGTTGACTTGCAACAATGTATTCGGTGCTCATTTCATAGTCACACTTGATATCTATCTAGCAAGTAATCAACATAAATCCCATTATTTTTTATCTTATTTTTAAAATTTAACTACAAAACAAAAGCTATAGCACCAGCAATAAATGGATAGCCTTCTTTCCAAGAGGACAGCGTCAGAGATGACAATACTTGCTTGTGTTCCAAAGTTCTGGTGTATTATTTCAAACCCTCCAGCCTAATTTCCTTCTACCTCCCATTCAGAAACCATAAATCAGAGGAGCTCCCAAAATGCTGTTTCCTAGGTTAACTCCAAGCAGGAAATGTTACACTATGAGCCATATCCTCTGTCCTGTGTTCAGCAGGATGAATTGAGTGATGTAGTCTCTTAGTGAATTTATGTGAAAGGAAGTCACTCTGATCTAACTCTATTTCATGCAAATTTTTTTGTCCTAAATCACAGTTTTATGATGATAGCTCAGTGGAAGTTTAGAACAGGATATTAATTAAGCTTATTATGATTACTTACTAAGTCTCAGAGTTGGAGTTGTAACCAAGGTCAGGGGAAGCTTTGAGGAAGACAATCTGAAGAGGATAAGCTGTAGCAGGGGTTTTGAAGGTACAGAGAATAATCCCATCATAGAAGAAATCACTTTGGGAAATGCGACAGCCTAGATTCTGTAGAGATGGATAGAGAAAGTGAACACTGTGGGTGCAGGCAATGTGATTATAGTCTCAGGACTGCCTCAAGAAAGAAATGTGTTCCCACAAGGTTGTATGCACCTTAGGACAAAGCACAGATCATCCTATCCTACTTATGGTTTTGTTTCAAGATTCCATTTATTTGGCAGTGAACAAAATCCAGACTTATTAACAAAAAAAAGATTCATCAATAGTTTGAATTGCCTTGCACTTACTCTCCAAGACTGAATGTGAACTTTTTAGTTCTGAGTTGTGCTAATAACTATTTTGACAAAAGTTTATTGAGTGGCAGAGTAAAATACATGATCAAAATTACCTTAGCATATATGTGAAAGACAAATGAAAGAGGGGAGAGACTTGAGGCAAGCAGACCGATTACAAGACTAGTGCAAAAGTGTTAAGGGTTTGTACTAAGATAGTTGCTGAGTGAGTGGAGAAAAAGAACTATATAAGAAATATTGATGAAGATTTTATTTAAAAAAACAAAATCTGTAAAAATTATTGGATAAAGAGTGGAAAAGGCAGAATAATAAGGATTTAAGGATTAGAACAAAATTGCAAACCAGGATGACTGGAAAAGTGATGGTACTCTTTACAGAAATAGGAAATAGGTAGGGGCTGGGGAAAGTTGATGAGCTCAATTTTGGACATACTGAATTTAAGATTCCTATAGTGAATTCAGTTGATGATGTGAGACTGGAGCTCAGAGGAGAAATTCAGACAACAATATGTAGATATGTGTGAGTTCTCTGCATAGAAATGACAATAAAACCTATGGAAGTTATCCTTTCACTCCTTGGATAGGGAAAATGGGGAGTTCAGATGGCTGAAGAGAAAGGTAAGGAGGTAAGGGAATAGAAGTACTCTCAGAAAGAAGGGAATTGAGGGTACTCACCTAAGAGAAAGTGAGATGAAAGGGGCCTGAATAGAATGGCCATGAAGAAAAACATCATTGGAAGGAGACTTATAAATTAGATTTGGAGCAAGCAACAGAAATGTTGGATAATATTGGAGGACAAAAAAATGACTAGGGGTGAGAAGAAGGGAGGAAAAAATGACTTTAAGGACGATATCTGAATTCTTAAGTACCACTACACATCTATCAGATAAGATATCAGGAAAGAATGATGAATATTGGAGGGAATGTGGGAAAACTGGAACACTAATACATTGGTGTGTTACATCCAATACACCCAATTCATGGAGGTGTGGACTGATCCAACCATTCTGAAGAGCCATATGGCACTATGCTCAAAAAGCTATCAAAATTGTATACTCTTTGATCCAGCAGTGTCTCTACTGGGCCTATGTCTCAAAGAGATCATAAAAAAGGGAAAAGGACTCATATGGGCAAAAAATGTTTGTAGCATCTCTTTTTGTAGTGGCAAGAAACTGAAAACTGAGTGGATACTTATCAGTTGAAGAATGGCTGAATAAGTTATGGTATATGAATATAAATGGAATATTATTGTTCTATAAGAAACGATCAGCAGGATGATTTCAGAAAGGCCTGGAGAGACTTACATGAACTGATGCTGAGCAAAGTGAGTAGAATCAAGAGATCATTGTACACAGCAACAAGAAGATTATGTGATAATCAGTTTTGTTGGACTTAATTCTTTACAACAATGATGTGATTCAGGCCAGTTCCAATGGCCTTGTGATTGAGAGAGCCATCTAAACACAGTAAAAGGACTGTAGGGACTGAATGTGAACTACAACATAGTATTTTCAGCTTCTTTGTTTGTTGTTTGCTTGCATTTTGTTTTCTTTCTCATTTTTTTCCCTTTTTGATCTGCTTTTTCTTGTGCAGCAAGATAATTGTGGAAATATGTATAGAGAAATTGCATATGTTTGTCATATATTGGATTACTTAGATTACTAGAGAAGGGGGTGAGGGGAAAGGAGGGAGAAAAAAATTAGAACACAAGGTTTTGAAAGGGTAAATATTGAAAACTATATACATATATATTTAAACTATATAAAAATAATGAAAAAAGAAAGCTGTCCTAAATAAAGGGAAAACATACAAATGACTGATTCTGGGGAAAATTTGAAGTACTATAGTATGTCTATTTTCAGTTTTCTCTTTTTCTTTCTTCCATCCCACCCCAGGGATGGTGATGGGAGGGGGCAATTTGTTCTGCCAACCAAAATGTGTTCTTAAGAAAAATCTGTTATCAGTTATTTTTGTCTTCTGATATGATGTCTTATTTCCCACAAAGCATCTCACTTTATTTAACTTTATGGAATGAAAGAATTTTTCTCCAAATAAAGGAACTTCAGGTAGCAGCAAGAGTAATTATTTTATTGATCAGGAGATTCTACCTAGTATTCCCAATTAGATCTTACAAAATCTAGGATTAGGCTAGCTCCATGGTTGAAATAAAGATTGAAAGTATCAAGGGAAATCTTCATTTAGGACTGTTGAGTGATGAAGGAGGAAGGGGAAAAAAAGCAAGAATGGGAAAGTCTAATAACTGAGTATTGTGTTAATAAGGACACAGTAGGGGAGAAAGACCTACAAAGAAAGAGACATGTACACATAGAAAGACAAAGAAATACACATAGAGACAGAAAACCAGGAAGGAGGAATGAGGGAGGGGAGAGAAGAGAAGAAAAAGAAGAAGAGGAAGATGAAGGAGGAAAAGAATAGGAAAATGAAGAAGAAGAAAAGGAGGAGGAGGAGAATAAGGAGGAAGAGGAGGAAGAGAAGAAGAAAAGGAAGAGGAGGAGAATAAGAAGGAGGAAGAGGAGGAAGAGAAGAAGAAGGAGGAAGAGGAGGAGGAGAAGAAGGAGGAGGAAGAGGAGGAGGAGAATAAGAAGGAGGAAGAGGAAGAAGAGCAAGGAGAAGAAGAAGAGGAGGAGGAGGAGGAGGAAGAGAAGGAGGAGGAGGAGGAGGAGAAGACTACAATTATTGTATATTGGGGACAGAAAAGGTAAAGAAATGGAATTCCAGAGAATCTAGTCAAATTGGGCAGAGGGACAACCAGAAATATAATTGGAGGGTAAATGATAATGAAAGAACATCGTAGAAATAGAGAAAGCATATCTGTAAAATTAAACAGGATTTGAAAAGAGATTGGGCCACAGAAAGCAGGTGTTGCCCTGAAAAGCAGTTGTGTGTAAGCTGAGGCAGAACATATAGGGGGTATGTAGATGAGAAAAATAGTCCAGAATGTCCCCTCTTGGGATAGCCAGCTGGCCAGGATTCAGGAGAGGTCCTAGAGGAGAGGTACAAACAGCTTTGGGGAAAGAGAGTAGACTCCTCCGAGGGGATGCACACGATGCGGAGGGGTTGAAATAAGGGAAGACTTAGCTAAGATAAGGGTGTATGGAAATCAAGCGCCGGAAGTATTGAGATAGTAGCAAAGATGGAGAATACGAAAAACAAGGAAAGAAGAGTCAGGAGGAAAAGAAGAGAGAAATGAAGCGAGATGCAGAGTGGACGGCTTCGGGAACTGGGGGATTGGGAGTGAGGGAAATGGAGCAACTCGATCCAAGGAGCGCACCGTTTAGACTCAAAAGCGGCAAGGAAATTGAAAAGCGAGATGGGGCTAGCGTGGAAGCAGGGACACAATAGCCCCCCAAAATGGGAGAAGGAACTGTAAGGAAAGAAAAGAGGCAGAGGGCAGGGCAGGGGCGTGAGAGGAGAGGACAGAAGGGATGGGGATCGGGAGCACGGAAGGCACTGAATGAATAGGATTGGCGAGGCGAAAGAAGAAGCTCCAGGCAGGGGTGGAATGCGGGGGAGGCGGGAGGAGGGAAAGAAAGGCGGGAGGAAAAGTGGGGAGCAAGAGGGAGGGGGAGGAGAGGGAGCCCAGGCAAAGGCTGTCAGGCAGGCAGGGAACGGACCTGCCCTCGTCTCACGCCTCACTGGCTCCTGGTGCGCGCCGACTCGGGAGTCAGAGACTGTGGCCACTTTTCCTCCCCAGCAGCAGGAACGCACGCAAGCATTTTGGGAGCCCCTTGAAGCCCACTCCCTCCGATCAGGACTTGCACTTCCACGGTAGCCCCTCCAACACCTCGATTCCCTTCTCTCCTCTGCCTTCAGACAGGGGCTCTGGCCGGAGGGGGCATCCAAGTCTGCGCGCAATCCCCGGGTCTCTCTCCATCCCTTTCTCACCGGCTCTCTAGAGAGCAAAGGCTCCGGGATGAGCCTTTAAGGGTCCGGGCCACCTGTGCTACTTCAGGGACCTCGGCTGACTTGAAGACGAGCTGTAGCAGCTGAGGCAGCGTCACTAACGGTAAGGCTGGGCCAGAAAGGGCTGGCCCCTTGCTTCCTCAGGGCACTGAGGCGACAGACTGGGAAACCCGGGAGGGACAGAGGTAGCCAGCGACCCCAGGGAGCGAGCAGGTGGGCGAAAGCTGAACCTTCAAGCTAGAGATGCTGCGGAGAAATGCCTGGAGGAAACCGGACACTGACCCTCCCTGTTTGGTTTCAGTTTCAACATACCTGGGGAGCTGGCGAGGGACGGTCATACGCCAGGTCAGCTCCAAGGACCGCTAGTAGAGCCATAGACTCCCAGACCCTACAAACCAACATGGCTTAGTCAGGCTAGACCCCTGGCTTGGCCACGGCATCCCCCCAGGACTGGATTCCCTTCCCTTGCCTTCTTTGGGCAAATCGCCCCTGGAGGGTCAGCAGAGGTCAAGGACCTGGTGCAGGACTGGGAGAGAGCCTGGAAGGTGAATGGAGAAAGACTCAGTGCTGCATTGTGGGGTGAGGGGGTAGGATCTTTTGGTGAATCTTCAGGGGTTTCTAGTTTATGTAAATTGTCCTGGGCACAGAGACCAGAAGGGAAGAAGAGGCAGGAGGGAAAGCATAGAATAAGGAAGGGGAGAAAAAAAACTATTTCCTGGGGGAATTTAGGCTTATGGAATTATGAAAGGCGCATTGGGAGAATGTGTAGGTGAATCAAAAAGCTACTCAGTGCTCGCTCTCTCCCAGAAATTAGCTGTCAGGCTAATTCAGAATCATGAATGTTTACAAAAAAAGTTAATGATGATGAAATCACCTTTGTAAACTTATCCATCTGTTCTTTTGTTGTGAAAAAAAAAATGATTTTTTAAATATAGGCCTGGTGGAGATAGCAAACACTTAAAAAGTCCAGACAGGAAAGTTAGAACTTATTAACTATCAATGAACAAAACTTAACTGTGTTTTAAAACTAAGTAAAAGGAGGGGGGGATGCTTCCAGAAAGCCAAGGGAAGATTGGTGAACACTTTACAAGTTCATTTCTAGACACCAATTGTAAGAGAAGTATTAACAAACTAGAGCTGATCCAGAGGGAATGAGGAAGGTAGGTTGGTTTGATGTCTGGGAAACTGTGTACCTAACCAGCCTAATGGATGAAATATTGACTTAGAATCTGGAAGATCTGTGTTCAAATTTTACCTCTGACATTTATTAGCTATGTAAGTCAAGCAGTTTCCTCCTCAATAAAAGGAGGGGGTCTAAGCTTGATTGTCTTTAAATTTCCTTTCATCCCTAAATCCTGTACCACATGAGGACTGGATACAAAAATTGAGACTCTTTACCCTGGAGGAAGAAAAACTTAGTGAGGATAGGCATGCTAACAGTCTTCAGATATCTAAAAATTTGTCCTTTGGAAGTGAGATTTGACTGATTCTTCTAGTTTTCAGAGGAGAGAACTAGGAACAATGGATGGAAATTATATTGAACCAGATTTCATTTCCACATGAAGAAAACTGCTTACCAATTAGAGCTATTCCTGAATGAATATATGGGCTATGGTGTTAATTACTGTTCACTAGTAATTTTAACATGGTGCTAATTTCTGTTCAGTAGTACTTTTAACAAAAAGAGGATGGATGATCACCTGTGGAAGAAGCTGAGTAGTTGAGGGGAGGGTTCAGGAGATATTCTTTCTGTTACTCATTTGAAAGCTTTCTTAATCTCTCTGGACCTCATCTATAAAAGTAAAGAGCTGGGTTGTACAATCTTTAGGTTCCTTCCAGGACTAATATAATCTATTAATCTATGGATTTATATATATATATATATATATATATATATACATATATATATATATATATATATATACACATACATACATACATATATATATATGTGTGTGTGTGTGTGTGTAAGAAAATAGAATTGAGTGTAAAGTCTCATCTCACTTTGACATTCTGTTATTCTTAATATTTGCTTCTCTCTCCCAGACAGGCTAAACTGACCTTAAGAGCATTTTTTTGAAATAAGTTTCTACTTTGTCAAAGATCCATTTATGATGTATATTTGTGCAGAAAAACAAAACAAAACAAAACTGCAATACGAAAAATGAATTCTATTCATAGATTATCTCTGGCAATAGATAACATAACATTCCCCCCCCCCCCCAACCTTGACAGATGTTTTCATAGGAGGCTATTCACTTTAGTTTCTATATTTTACTTGTCATCTGTTCTGTGAATAGGTTTTATCCAGTAGCTAATTTGGATTCTTCTGTGGAAAATACTTGAATAGTAGAAGTGGAAAGCTTTGAAACAAAGGTATGGCTAACATCGGAAGGGTCATTTTTGGCTTTAGGCTGAAGGTGTCTGTTACGCAGTTTCCTTTTAGTAAATAAACACAAGGATCTCTCTGTCCAGAAAAGAGAATAACCCTCGGGGAAATATTCCTTATATTTTCTTTAGTCTTGATCAGAATATCTTATAATGCTTGCAAGAGTCTACTGTCATAGAATAAAGGCTATTGGTACAGAACACAGAGCTTTATTCTGTGAAGACAATAGATGAGTATGTCAGTGACAAGAATATTTTAGTAGGAGCCAATATTGGAAACTGGATTTCAAAAATGACAAAATAGAAACAATCTGGATACCAGAGAGCTCTGGATGATACAATGACTATTGTTAAGGAATGTTTATTTTGTCAGTCAAGAATGGTGGTCACCTGCACAAATATCATGCTAAACAGACTGTTTTAATATGAAAATGTTTATTCTGATGTTGAAGATTCTTTAAGATAAACTGAAAGGAAAAGAGTAAAAATGTGATTTTTTGGTATAAAATATAAGTATTTCCTATGGCAAGGTTTTAATTTTTGGTTAAAATGAAAAAGCATTTAAGTTGACAAAGGCATTTAGAATATGCTGATTTTTTTCTAAAAAGAAATACAATGTCTTAAAAATGTGAACTGTTCAATTTATTTGAGATAGTTTAATTTCTTATTTTTAGTTTACACTGATCCTTAATAATCATTTGTCTTATCTCATGTTTAAGGTCCGATTTTCTACATAATCTCTATCTCTATATCTGTCTATAAATAAGCTAGGGCAAATGATCATAATTTTAAAAATTGAGATTTGTAATCTGAATGTGTTATGAGGGAAGTAATTATTTTCAAAGGAAATATGGAAAAATGATTTCAAGTTTTTGTTTTTAAATTTTAGTGTTGCTTCTTTCAGATAAAAGTAACAAGTAATTGTGAATGTAAGCTTCAGTGACCTAAATGACATTTCTCCACATTAAAAATTACAAACATTACATATCACAACCATATGATTTAGAGACTATATACACACATACATATATATTAATCTAGATCATAGAGTTAAATTTTCCTTTAATGTACTGATTATTTAAGGTTTTCAGAATTGGAAAGGTGATTTTTAAAGAGAACCAGAAATTTCACTTAATTCTTCTAATCATTTTATTTTCATTATAAAAGAGCAGATGGAAAAGTTTACAAAGGTGACTTCATCATCATTAACTTATTTTATAAACATTCATGATTCTGAACTTCTGATTTCTTCAGATAAGTAGGCTATTTCTAACAATGCAATATTTATAGATAATATATTAAATTGTTGCTTCAGGGATAGTTGGGATGGTGACCAATAGTCCTCCCCATGGGCTGTACCCATAAAGACTGTCATTTCATTGGCAACTATAGCCTATTTGTGAGTCTGCCCTTAATAACCACACAGGGCTCTTTTAAGGAGAATGAACGTCCAGTTAAGTCAAACAAGCAGTGGATTCACACAAACCAGCTGGATGTAGAGACATAGCCTCATACAGATATGGCTGAAGTTTTTGCTTAGAAAGAAATGCCACCTCATTTCTGAATGCTGCCTGGCAGTGTGTCTGGTCCTGGCTACTCTTCACAGGTTCTCAGCCATAGCACATTGCTTGAGATATCTTTAACCGTTTTTTCCCTTTTCCCCTCTGCTTTCTATTGCTCTCATTCAGCTTTCTCCATTTTGGTGTCTATATATTGTGAATTGGCATAAGAAATTAAATGGGAATTCTGGAAGAGTTTTTTGTTTGTTTGTTTTAGGTATATTAATAACCTAGGTTTATTTTCTTTAACTTTAATTTTTTTATTTTAATAGTATATTATTTTTAAATTATATGTAAATATCCATTCATTTTTGTAAGTTTTGAATTCCAAAATTTTTTTACTTCTTCCTTACCTACCTCCTCCCCATGTTAGCAAGCAATCTGAGATAGGTTATATGTGTACATTCATTTTTTTAATTATAGCTTTTTATTGACAGAACATATACATGGATAATTTTTCAACATTGTCTCTTGCACTCACTTCTGTTCCAACTTTTCCTTTCCCTCCCTCTCCCCCTCCCCTAGATGGCAGGCAATCTCATACATGTTAAACATGTTAAAGTATATCTTAGATACAATATATATGTGCAGATCTGTATAGTTCTCTTGTTGCACAAGAAAAATTGGATTCAAAAGGTAAAAATAACCTGGGAAGAAAAACAAAAATGCAAGTAGTCCACATTCATTTCCCAGTGTTCCTTCTCTGGGTGTAGCTGATTCTGTCCATCATTGGTCAATTGTACATTCATTTTTAACATATTTTCAAATGGGTTGGGTTGGGAAAGGAAAAAAAAAAGGTTAAAATAGTGTGCTTTGATCTGCATTCAGTTTTCATAGTTTTTTCTCTGGATGAAGATGTCATTTTCCATACCAAGTCTATTGGAATTGTCTTGGATCACTGAATTGCTGAGAAGAGCCAAGTTTATCATAGTTGATCATCGTCCAATCCTGCTGTGGCTATGTACGATGTTTTCCTAATTTTGCTCACTTCACTCAGCATCAGTTCATTATGGAAGCCGCAGACAATACATGAAGGCAGATTTAAGCAGAAAAAAGTTTAGATATCATATATACATATAGATAACGATATGAATAGTATAGTATTGTATAATAGCAACATATTTTATCTTTTTATTATAAACTCCACATAAAATAAAAAGAAAAAAAGTTAAGTCTTCTTGTGTGAAGGGAGGGTCAAAACATTTTATTTGGATTTTACAGAATGCAGGGACACTGCCTCTCTAACCCCCAAACTGTGGAAGGGATAACTTTTCCTTAAAATGAAGGTTCTGGAAGGAATTAGCTAATCAGAGGGAGGGACCATTTGAATAGAAGGTTCTTCAGTGTGTGAAGTCTGAGGCTGGAAAGAACTGGAATATAAAAACTTCTGGGGCATTATAGAAAAAGTCCAGGAGGAAAGTCAGGAGTAAAATCTAGGGGAACCAAATTCTATCATTTTCTTTCACCTGTGCAGGTATGCAGATTCTTCCACAATATCCATCTTTCAATCTAACAATAAAAAAAAGAATTAGATAAAAGTATGCTAAAATGTCAAATGTTTAATCAACCATCCAGATTTTATTTTTAACGGGAGGCCTAAATTTGGATTTTCCATTTCTAAATCCCTTCTAATTACCAAGAAGATGATGTGATGCACTGCACAGAGATTTGGCTTTGGAGCAAGGAAGACTTAGGTATGAGTGGGGCATCTGACTTGTATTGAGTGTGTAATTCTAGGCCAAGGTGTCTCACCTCTCATTGCTCTAGAGACAATAATTTTCAGATTATAAATTGCCAAGAAGGTGACAATTTACACCAGTAGAGGGAGTTTTCTCATGGAAGAGCTCCTTATATTTATGAAGTCATTGGTCTTGTCTCTGTCCCATTACCAGGTATTTTGAAGTTATTACAACCAATCTGTGATATTAGACAATGTGACCATTCATGATTTGGAACTTCTTATTTATTTTCATTCAGATAAATAGATTGTATCTATAGACAGCATATCTTTATGGTTTGTATTTTTAAATGGTGATATGGATGATAGCTGCAATGGGGTCCAATTTGGTATTTGAACTCCTTTAGTGCAATACCTCTGTGTAAGAAAATTGGTATATAGAAATTGCAGATAACAAAAAAACCCAAAAGGGCAATTATCTATGTCATAAAACAGTTCTTTGGTTTGTTGCCAGATCCCCTTAGACACTGAGTTTCTCAGTAAAGTTGCGTATTTTACAGCTCTTGATCATATTCAAAGAAGCAGAGGCTGAATAGATAAAATCCACTTGTAGATAAAGTCAGTCAATAATGAAGATGAAGCATATTTGAATTTCCAAATCCAAACCAATGGGAAATGCAATCTGAAGGGCCCAGAATTATTTTATATTCCATAATACACCTGAAGTGAGAGAAGTGTACTCATGGAAGAACACAGTTTCAACACTGCTATGGTGATGAGTGCTGGTCCAGTATAGACAAATTGAAGTAATTGTTTGGTTAATTTTGGACAAAAAATTGATTTTTGGATTTTGAATCCATGTGAAATAGCTATCATTATTTCCATCAAGGTGTTGATTAATATTTTTTTAGCCCCAATACTGGGTTGATAGTCACAGTGACTGATATATAGTGCATTCTCTCCTCAGAGTACCTCACATTCTGTAGGACATAATTTTTGTTTTTTAGTCATGTCTCTTTGTGACCCCATTTGGCAAAGCTACTAATTTATAGATAAGGAAATTGAGGCAAACAGAAATCAATGACTTGTCCAGGTCACACATCTAGTAAATATCAGAGGCTGGATTTGAACTCAGGTCTTCCTGTTTCTAGAGCTGGCACTTGATCAACTGTACCACCTACCTGCCTCATAGAAACATAGTAAGGACTTGATAAAAATAGGTTGAATTGAATCAAATCACGATTGCAAATGGGTCAGTCTGGTAGGTCAACTGTTTTTTACTGGTTCCCTATTACTTTTTGAGCAAATGCCAAGCTCCTTGGTCTGGAATTCAAAGCTGTCTACACCATGTACCTTTTAACCCTATGTCTTACTAAACTGCCTTTGCTCAGTACATGTATATGGCTTATATTTTTCTACCTTTTGTTCTTTGATTATACATTATGGAATGTCTTTTTCCCCACTATCTTCTGCTCTTTGAATTCCTCTTAATTTTTTCAAATTCAATTCAAATGCTATTTCCTCCAGAAAAACCTCCCTAATTATTTCCTGAATTGCTAATATCCCAATCTGTTCTTATATTTATCTTATATTTCTTATGCATTTTATTAAACATTTTTTTAAAAAGTCACATTCTTTGATATGTGACTATGGAAAACCTATGTAGCTTCTCAGAGCCACAGGCAACTTTTAAAGACTAAATTATAGAGAATGTGATCTGAATTGATGAAGGGAATTGTCACAACGGAGGTGCCAATATTATAGATCTTTGGTGCATTGATAAATTACATCTTATTTTGTCCAATTGATACATTTCTGCTCTTTATGTCTATAGTAGTATAGTCAACTCAGATGAGACATCAATATGGAAAATACTATCAATAATTTATTTAATATATTTATATATTTTGTATTACGACTATTTGTGTTTGGGTAGAATACTCATGAAGCAGCTAGGTAGGTCAGTAGAGAGAGTGCCATGCCTGGAATCAGGAAGACCTGAGTTAAAAAAATCTGTCCTCACACACTAGTTATGTGACCCTGAGCATGTCACTTAATTCTGTTTGCCTCAGTTTCCTCATCTGTAAAATGAACTGGAAAAGTAAACAGTAAACCATTCCAGGATTTCTGCTGAGAAAACTCCAACTGGGGTCAGAAAGACTTGGACACAACTGAACAACAAGAATCTCCTCCTTGGGATAAGTTCTATGGTGGCAGTGATCATATCTTATCTAAGCTTTGTATGTCCTCCTGGCCACATAGCAAGTGTTTTGCACATTGGAGGAATTTAATAACTATTGAATTAAATTGAAAGTGAGTATACATCTATTTTCAAAAAATTCAAAATCAATAAATCACACTTTATAGCCGAACTATCTTGAAAATAATTTATTTTGTTCTCTGATGTTTCAGATAGCAGTCAGGGGTTCTTTAATTCCTTAAGGTCATCATTAGGAACATCAATTATTATTATACTGGAGGGGTACAAAAGTGCCCGTTATTAGAGTATTCTGGTTAATTCAAAGCAGAGAGCTAAGCATTTCTCATTGTTCAGATCTCATCCAGTTTAGCTACACGACTACAGTGTGATCTAAGTCCTGCCCATCTCAGATGTAAATGAAAAGAGATGCCCCCATTTATTCTTCAGGGCTTCTGGAGGATCAGCAGAAATGAATGCTTCATTTGGCCAAAAGAAGCTAGAGTTGGGGATGCTTAACTCTAATGAAGTAGAAAGCCTTCAGTAGTCATCCAGATGTTTTGTTCCATGATGTCAAAGTCCAGATGTGTTATTTATAAGCCTGTTTCATCACCAGCTACTGGGCAGTGTTTATTAGGCTTTTGAGGACCATGGTGTTAGTGTGCTCTGTCAGATAGGTAGCCTATTGCTACATAGACAAAGATCTAGGAAGTTGAAACAATTATACAAGATAATTTGTCATCACTCTGCTTCTGATTTCTCTTGTTATGTGTGGTATGTATACACACATGCACACATGTGTATGTGTGAATATATATATGTATATGTATATATGTATACTGTGTGTATATGTATACACAGTAAGATTTAGAGCATCTGAGGACATGCAAAAGTTGGGACTGACCCAGAGTTATATGATATATATGAATAGTGTAGGACTGTTTTTGGATCTTCCTTATTCTACCTCTCTATACCTCTCTTTCCTCTCCTTCCCCCACTCCCCATCTCTTTCCTCCTCCTGTCTTTTTCTTTTTGCCCACTATTTTTTCTGCCTTTCTGTCTCTCTTTGTATCTGTTTTTCTGTTTCTTTTCTTTTCTTTCTTTCTCTCCTTATTTGTTTGTTTCTTTTTTCTTTCTTTTTGTTTCCTTCCCCCTCCCTCCTTCCTCCCTCCCTCCCTTCCTCCCTCTTTCTTTCTTTCTTTCTTTCTTTCTTTCTTTCTTTCTTTCTTTCTTTCTTTCTTTCTTTCTTTCTTTCTTTCTTTCTTTCTTTCTTTCTTTCTTTCTTTCTTTCTTTCTTTCTTTCTTTCTTTCTTTCTTTCCCTCTTTTCTTTCTTTCTTTCTTTCTTTCTTTCTTTCTTTCTTTCTTTCTTTCTTTCTTTCTTTCTTTCTTTCTTTCTTTCTTTCTTTCTTTCTTTCTTTCTTTCTTTCTTTCTTTCTTTCTTTCTTTCTTTCTTTCTTTCTTTCTTTCTTTCTTTCTTTCTTTCTTTTTCTTTCTCCCTCCCTCTCCCTCCCTCTTTCTCTCTCTCTGTCTTTGTTTTTCTTTCTTTCTTTTCTTGTTTCTTCCTTCCTTTTTCCCTCCCTCCCTCTCTCCCTCCCCCTCCTCTCTCTCTCTCTCTCTCTCTCTCTCTCTCTCTCTCTCTCTCTCTCTCTCTCTCTCTCTCTCGCTGTCTTTGTTTTTCCTTATGTCTGTCTCCCATCTCCAGTGGAGAAAACACAACAGGCACTTTGATTAATTTAAGATTGCATCAAGTAGAAATCTGGGACCTAGAAAGAGACTATGTCTCCCTCAAAATATGAAAGTAAAATATTTATGCCTATTTCCAATAGAGACAATCTTGCCTGCCCCCTGTTTCACACTTTGAAAAAAAAGGCTCTTCCCTCACAGAAATTCTTTCCTTAGATGTGGTTGTACCTGCCTTACACCTGCTACCTTCAAAGTTGATGGCAAAGATGCTTTGTTACCCTTTGGAAATGAAGCAAGGATACTCTCCAAAGAGGGGTTAGCACATGGGGTGATCAAGAAAACACACCTGATGCTAAACCTTTTCTATCCTTTCTTTATACAGATCTATCTCATCTCCAAAAGTTGCAGAATTAGATTTATAATTACTCTACATGTAGTCATTAACATGCGTATGTCTATGTATATATGTTTAGGGAAAAGGGCAATGAGCTGGGACTAATCTTTCTCGAAGGTCTCCATTCTGATGGAGGTAGAATTGCCTTTATTTACAGATGGAACAATTCATATTTATTTATTAGGTCATGATTTACAAAGCACTTTGCATCATCTCACTTAATTCTCACAGTAACTTTACAAGGTAAGTGGTATACATATTTTTATGTCCTTTTGATAGGCTCAGAAACATTGTGATTTGCCCAAAGTCACACAATAAGTGGGACAGATGTAGGCCTGTCCTTTGGCTCCACAATTAATGCTCTTCTCAGTTGTACCACATTAGCTCTAATATGATTTAGTTCAGTTCGGTCCAAAACAGTCCAGTCCAATCTGATCCAATCCAATCTAGTCCAGTTCAATAAGGGTTTACTAAGTACCTACTATATACAGAACATCCATATGTGAATACAAAAACAGAAATGAAATAGTGCCTGTCTTCAAGAACCTTGGGTACTCTTGAGGAGATATAGTATATTTATAAATAATTAGATAAAGAGGCAGCTAGGTGGCTCAATGATTAGAGGCTTGAGCCAGGAGTCAGGAAGATCTGAATACGAATGTGACTCCAAGCAAGTTACAGCCTCTGTTTGCCTTCATCCACTGGAGAAGGAAGTAACAAACCACTCCGTATCTTTGCCAAGAAAACCCCTTGGACACTATTGTCTTGATATGGTCCATAGTGTCACAAAGAATAGGAAACGACTGAACAAAATGAAAATAACAAATGGAAAGCAAATGAGACGGGCAGACTGCTCAGAGTGTTAGACAAGGAATTAGAAGCACTGAGTTTGCAGCACACTCTCAGACTAGCTGCGTGACTGTAGAAAATTATTTAAACTCTCTAAATCTCAATTTCCTTTTATGTAAAATAGGAATAATGTATAACATTTACCTCACAGTGATGATGTGAAGATCAAAGGAGTTAGCATAATATCAATGCTAAGAGGGAATTTTGTGAGGGAGAGGGCATCAATAATTGTGGGGACTATGGTGGATCAGGAATGGCCTTGCAAAGGAGATGTTACATAGATTGAGTCCTGGAGGGAGCTTGTTGTTGTTCAGTCATTTTCCAGTAGTGTCCAACTCTTCGTGACTCCATTTGAGGTTTTCTTGGTAAAAATATTGGAATGATTTGCTATTTCCTTCTCCAGAGGAGCTAAGATTCCCAAAGATAGAATGAGTTGAACAGACATGGGGATAGACTGCAAAGTCATGGAGGCTGGAGATACCCTGACATGTATAGGAAACACTAAATACTCACTAGGAGTGACATTTGGCAACTTTGCTGCCACCATTTCAGTGGCCTCTTATTTATGAAATCCTTTTGGAAAGGATGTGACATAATTGAGTGATTCTCATCATCCTGGAGGCTAATGTTTAGATATTTCTCACCAAAAGTTACAAAGGAAATGAAACTAGAAATGACTCATAGGAGGGATCTAAAGTGTGATACTTGAATAGGTTTCAGTGGTGACATTTCAGAAGGGCTTCCATGAGATCCACTATAAGAAAAGGAAGGCCATGGGTTGTTTAGAGGACAAAAAGAGAGAGGAAACTAAGGGAAAAAAATACATTATGTTTTTCAAAGAGTGAAATGTGTTGGATTTACATGGGCCAGCTCTAAGTTGATGATCCTGAGATGTTTACAACTCTCCCCACTTTCCCTCACTTTGCAATTAGGAAGGCAAGTGGTAGGCGATATTATCTTGATTTTATACATGGGAATATGGAGTACCAAAAAATAGGGAAATGGATTGCTTGAATATAATTTTTATTTATTTTCAAAAACATGAACAGATCTCAGGGAACAGAGGATGAAGAGTCCTCCTTAACCCCATGTCTCAGACTTCTTAGCTCCTTTCAAAGCTCAGCTTATGTGCCAACTCTTAGAAAAGTATCCTCTTATTCTCCTAATTAATTAGTGTTCTTTCCCTTTTCCTGCATTTATAACATATATGTGTAGCAAGAGTGTGGGTGTGGAGTAGGTGTAGATGTGCTGGAAAGGAGAAGGCTAATTATTCTTTCTGTTCTACAATCTTCCTCCCACCCCCCACCTTCCTGGGGTTGGCCATTCTTTTCCAGCCCCTCCCTTTAAGTTTGACTTTCTCTCTACTCCAGTTCCCTCAGTTCTGCCCCAGAGGGGAATGTTTTCCCTTTCAAATCTGCCTCAGGAAGAAAATGAGAAAAAGGAGGTACCTGATGTGGTTCCCATGGCAGTACTAGCTTCCTGTTTCCTATAATTTCTACCCAACCAAAGGCAGCTGTTCTGCTTTTCCTAGGAATGAATCTGGATTTCAGTTCTGGGAATTTCTAAAAATATGAATCAATAATTTTCCCTTTTGCTTTTCTCCAAATCTCTATGACAAGAAAGATCCCAGAAGTTACAAACATCTGTCTCTGTCTTTCTTCTGCACACTTACCCTGTCCTTCTGTCCCTTTGTGAAAGAACTCACATGTACACCCCACATGCCTCCAACACCCCCTCCCAACATTGATTGACACCAGTTTAGTGTAGAGAAAATAATTTCTTTTAAAAGCAATAGAGAGCAGAAAACAAACGAGCTCTTGAGAAATCAGTATTGAGAATGCAGACTGTTTATTTTCTGGAGCAAGAGAGTGAGAGTGAAGCAAATAATGGGAAATTGAAGAATTGTTGATTCTGTTCTTAGTTTCTTGAATGACTTCTGCCACTCAGCATCTGTTCCATGAATAGTCTGGCCACTGTTCTTTTGTTATTATTTCAGGTGGTTTTGGTGGGGGAGAGATCCTCAGCCAGTATTTTTGCAGTATTTGTGGTCCTGGGGTTCTGTCTATTCCTATCCCTTGTCTATATTCTCTCAGGTATCATCATTTCACGCAGCTTCCTTTTAGGAAGGAAGGGTCCCATCGGAGAGTCCCCAATAACTCTCCAGGGCCTTGAGATGAAGGTAAACACAAGGGTAGACATGTCACCAGTGCACTATTTCATAAGCTTACATGTTTTTACAGGTTGCATTTATATGATACAATGTTAGGTACCATAAGGAGGACATGTGTGCCCAGAGCTTGGCACAAAACCTTAAATGTATGTAACGGGCACATATATGCTTGATATTCTCAATTGGATACTAACTCCCAATAAAGCTCAGTTATCCTAACCCTTCATTGGGCAGGTGAGTTTGTTTTAGAAGAGCACCAAGAAGTGGTCTTTCCTTTGTTGTGGAGAACAAAAAAATATTTTTTGCTCTCTTGTGCTTTAAGAGGATTAAATACCCTAATTCTGTCTGCTACCAAAACACCTTTCCCTTCTTAAAGGTATTTAAGTAAAATACAAGAATAGTTGTTTGAGTATATTCCACTGAAATTAAGATTTCAAAGACAGGATAATTATTTTTAAGGATTTGAGGAATAACTTTCATAATGAATTACCCAAGGAAAAGGAACAAGCTCCATGATAATAGAGTATAAACCCTTTTTAAGGACAGGAACTATTTCATTTTTATCTTTGATTCTGTCCCTAATGACCAACACATAGTAGGTGCTTAATAAATGATCGTTCATTTATAGAGTGTTTGATCCAAGGCTTAGAATACTGATGTTTGGACAATAGGCTAGATCAGGCTGTTAGCAACCAAAAGTTGGTGCTTTTCTATTCTAGGTGGCTTCCTAAGGTGTTAAGAATTTGGTGTCTTGACACTAAGTTCATGAAGTAAAGAATCTCTTTTCATTAGAACAGTTCCCAGATGAGGAATAATGAATAATGATGATGGTACTTCTTTACAAAGCATTTACCACACAACACCATGAGGTTAAGTAGTTATTTGTAGTCTTTTTCTTATTCTTCAAGATCCCATTTGGAATTTTCGTGGCAGAGATACTGGAGTGGTTTTCCATTTACTTCTCCAGATCATTTTATGGATGAGGAAACTGAGGCAAATAGAATTAAATTAGACTAGTTAGTGTCTGAGAACATATTTGAACTTAGGAATTTAGGAATACAAAGTATTCTATGAATTATGGCACCACCTAGCTGCCCTTAAGAATGGAGTACTACAAGCATCATTTCATTAATTTTCTCATCTTATAGATGAAGAAATTGGGACAAAGGTAGGTTAAGTGACTTACCTGAGTTTGTACAGCTAGTTAGTGGCAGTGCTAGGACTTACATAACCCTTCTGATTCCAAGACTAATGTTTTTTATGTCACTCCAGGATGCCAGGGTAACTCTCATGGGGTGAGTGAAATTGTAAAGCCATCATCTATTGGACTTAAAAGGAATCTTAGAATTATTGAATCTAAATCCCTCACTTCAGGCACGTAGAAACTGAGGCTTAGACTTGCCCAGAGGTCACACCATTGTCATAAAAGTGGGGATGTCTTTGCTGATTGTTGGAAGTAAGGAAGCTTTTTAAGTAACCTAAATGGATGGACTTCGGGTTTAAAAGAAATTAAGCATAGATTAAAATAAAACAGCCTATAAGCAATTTAGAATTTTAATTAAAATTCCAAATTTAAATTAATTCTAAATTCTAAATTAAAATTAAAATATGATCTTTAACAATACCAATACTGATCTTTTAATTAGTCAGGAATACTTCCTAGCACTCAGAAGCTTTACCACCCTGATCCTCTAACATATGGGAATATTACATTCTGGGCAATGGTTGGTTATCCGGTATATTTGAATATTTCTGGAACCTGCTTTAAGACTAAATTAACACACCAGCCAGAAAACTAGATTTCCTTTATACAGGTCCCAAAGTAAATGTTATAGTTTAAGATTGGACGCCCATTAGACCTGGAAGGGTCCTTCTAGATTATATACAATCCCATTAATTTACTGAAGTAACATATTCCTTTGTCCCCTCTTTATACAATAATTTGGCCACACAACCCTGATGTATTTTGGTTTTGAACAAGTTGCAAATAAAACAAATTCCATTTCTATTTGTGGTCAACTTTCTGAGGTTTAGTTGGAAACCTTCAAATGGGAATGAAGTTACATCCTCTGGAAAGAAAATAGAATGGGTTTAAAGTTTCCATTGAAACACACCCTCTTTAGAACAGGGCAAGGGAAATTCAGTCCTCTTGTTATATTTCTCTAGTAGCAGAAGCCTGCTTGCCTTTAGAAGAAGATGGGCCTCTCGTTGCTATAATAATTTACCCTGTGTCTTGCACAGAGTAGTTGTTAGAAGAAAAAAAAAACAAAAAAACTAGTTGGATGAATGACAACATAAACCAAAAGGAGCTACCTAAAAAGTCATAACAAAAGTCAGTCTTTCCAGAATACCTCTAGGCACTGTGCAAACCACTGCTTGCATGTCACCATTATCTCTGCATCTAATACCTCTTGAGAAGTTTTGTATCCCCAGTACTTCTCATACAGCTAGTACTGAATAAAATAATTGTTGATTGGTGTACCTGTCCTAAGTAACCCTGAGTACTCCACAGTAATGTATGCTGAATATCTTCTCTGGCTATTGACCAACAATTGAGATGGACAATGGGGTACTCTAGTGGGAATGAATCTGGCATTTTTCAAATTCATGTTCCCCTATATCCATTCTATCTGGGGATCAGAAGACTTGCATGCAGATTCTGATGTATCATTGAGTCAGTATATCACTTTAGACAAATTTACCCAAATTTTTATTTCTTATTTTATAAATTGGGAGAATGGAAATTCTAACACTAGTGCCTTCTTCACAGGAGACAACAACATGGTAGAAATTGGTTATAGATAGCGTCAGTGTGCCATCAGTGAGCCAGGGATCTCTCCGCTGTGTAACTCTTGCCTCAGTTGGATTTTGCCTCCCTATGTTCTGTTTCTTGATTAGAGTGTAGACCTGGTGTTCCATACCAGATCAGGGAGATAGCCTCATAAGACTGGAGAGCTAACAGGGACATCAGAGGCCATCTCCTCCACTACTCTTCCCATTTAGAGAAGTGCAGGAAGTGCCTTCAAGGTCATACAAATAATAAATGATTGAGGTAGGAGTTGAATTCAGTTCTCCTGACTCCCAGGTGGTTTCTACAGTAATACATTGCTATTTGTTGAGTACCCCTACTTCGACAATATTTCATGTATCAGCTATGTACTTGCTTCCTTTTCTAACCCACTCTTTTCAATAGCCATACTCAGCTTTTCTACTTTACTCCCTTTACATGAGCGTTATCTTTTATTAACCTCATACACTAAAGTTCTGATCAATCTTTCCTTCCTGCTATTAAACATGGCAGAAATGGATCCTCTCCATCCCTTCCTTAGTCTAAATATCTTGCATTTCTATAGTACTTTATTGCTTTCAAAACACCTTTCACATAAAATCATCTCATTTGAGCTTTATAAAAACCATAGAAGGTAGGTGGGGAGGCAAGTATTTTATAGATGAGGAAACTGAGTCCCAGAATGATTAAAGGGCTCATCCAATATCACATAGCTCATTGGCATTATCAAGACTTGGATCTTCTGGTGGTTTCTTAGTTGAATGTACTCAAAACTCACTCAATTGTCTCCAGAGCAAAACTTACTTTTATACTGTTTTTCTGATCATTTTCATCTAACATATTTCTAAATAGCATTGGATAATTGGGCAAAATGAGGAAAATTGTATTAAAAGTTCTGCCCTGGGTCACCTCCCTTTTTCCATCTCAATCTTTTTTCCCTGATCCTGTTCCCTCCTATGGACTCAGTATAACATCCACATAGACGATTCCCAAACTTATATGTCCAGACTGAATCTCCCTTCTGAGCTCTAACCCTTGCTCACTCCCTGCCTGCTGAAAATCTTCACTTGAATGTTGCAAAATCATCTCAAATTACATGTCCAAAAAAGAAATCATTAACTTTTCCTCCCTGCCTCCAAAACTACCACCCCGAACTTCCTTATTTTTTGTTGACTATCCTTCTAGGCATCCAAGTTTTTGATCCAAGTTTTTCATCCTTGATTATTTTCTTCTTTCTACCTCCGACTTTCAATGATTTATCCAAGTATTAACTCAATACCTGTCTTTATATTTGTCTGTTTTTCTTCATTAATATTGCCATCACTTTAGTAAAGGTTGTTATCATCTCTTACCTAGATCATTACAAAATAGTCCTAATTGACCTTCTGACTTCCAGTCATTCCTCTTTCTAATCTATCTTCCACAGGTCAGCATAATCTTCTTAAAGTGTGAGTTTATCCAAGTCTCTATCATCCTCCAGAATCTTTATTAGCTCCCTATTTCTTCTTGAATGAAAATACAAACTACCAAGCTTAGCATTTTAAGTCTTTCCAACTTATCACATTGTTTCTTTTCATGTTCTTTGTTCCAAATAAACTAACTTACATGCTGTTTTCCAAACCTTGTATTCAATTTCTTATATTTGTGTATTTTTATAGTGTCACTCTATTCTAATAATCTACCTTATTCCCAGCCCAACTCTTCTCTTTTCCCACTGAGATTAACCTCTACACATTCAGTTATTGAAGTATTTTAATGCAACTCACAACTTGAAGTAGAAGCTACGCTCCCTAATGATGGAGAATATTTTTCATTTCTGTCTTTGTATCTACTAGGCTTAGCACAATACCCTGCACTCAGTGAGTATTTAATAAATTTAATTGAATCTCTACTTTACGGATAAAGAAACTAAGGCTCTGACTGATTAGTTGTCCACAATCACATAGCTATATATTTGAGGTTAGTGTTCTATCTGCTTCATCATGTTAGTTCTCATTAAAAGGAGATGTCACTGGGATATTTGACTGTTCACAAACGTTTATCTCATATTTACAAATATTTGATAAAAATAGTTGTGTAAAATAGAACAGAACACATCAAAACGTAGTAAGAGCCTGAGACAGGTCAGTGGCTTTTTGGTGTGGCTGGCATTCCCTTGCTCTTTTCAGTCATACTTGTAAAAATGACTTTTAACACTACCAAGAGCATCCTCTCTGACAACATGGGACCTTAATCTATGTACCTGGGTGTGCCTTTAAATCTTCTCATAGTTGTGTGATGGACCTCCATCCTTTGCTGATGTTTTTATGGACCAATGATAGCAGACAGCTGCGGCGTTATTTTCCACATACCTTGAGTTCACACCACTCAGTATATCCCAGAAGAATGTGAGACATGTATGCTCCAGAACACATTTCTAAACACTATAGCATTCATTGCTCTTAAATACTTGGACAGAAGGAATATCTGCTATGTATTTAACATAGGTTCTTTTCTTTCACCAAAGGTATTTTTTAAAAAATGTATTCTTTGCTGAGGGAGATTCTATTTCTTCAAACCTGGAGATGCCTTTGTTACTAACTGTGTGACCAGAGGCAAGTTATTTCCCTTGATGAGCATGATTTCTTTCCTCACATAAAAACAAGGGACAAAAAAAATGATCACACAGTTCTCTTCTAGCATTAGGAAATCTAGGATTTAAAGAACCTCAAGAGGGAGATATTTTCAAGAAACAATTTTAATCAGCAACAAAAGCAAATTAAAAATTAACTACAAAAAGGACACTTTTCCCATGGAATTCCTACAAACCCCTTAATTCAATTAGTCTTTTTGGTGTTTGCCCTTTTGAGGGTCATTTGAACAAAGAGAAAAAATAAAACTGATGTGTTTTGGGAATAGCATTTAAAAGTCACAACAAGGACAAGATATAATAAAGTAAAGGTGTAACAGACCTCCTGAAGAGCTATGAAATCAGCCTAGAGTGTCTGAGGATGCAAATATAACTTGCTATCTCTTCCCTTCTCTACCCTTCGCTTCCCTATTTTTTCCTTTTCCTTTCCTCTTTCCTTCCTTTCCTTCTCTTCTTCTTTTCTCTTTCTACTTTTCCTTTCTCTTTTTTTTTTCAGCAGAAGTGAAGAATGATCACATTTTGGTAAGACTAAATAAATCTACATGGATGGAATTATTGAGGAGTCTTATAGAAATTGTGGTCTGTAAGGTAATTTCTTAGAACACTAATGTTATTATATTACATATTTATCCAGAAGTGACTTATGCAGCACCTCTGGCCTTTCTGGACATACTGGGAACCTAGAAGTAAGAAAAAAATAGCTGTGTGGTTCAAGAAAATGCCACCAGATCCACACACTAAAGTCCATGAGTTAGATTATGTGGTGAGGTAACAAAAGCCTTGCATTTGGAATTAGAGGTCCAGGGTTTGAGTCTCAGCTCTGTCACATAGATGATCTTGGTCAAGTAACTTTATCTTTTTAGGTACAGTGGATAAAGTAGCAAGCCTGGGGTTAGAAAGACTTATCTTTTTGAGTTCAAATCTAATCTTAGATTCTTGATAGCTTTGTGGCCATGGGCAAATTACTTAGTTCCATTTGTCTAGTTTCCTCATCTAGAAAAATGGCAAATCTACTATCTTTGCCAAGAAAACTCCAAATGTGGTCCTGAAGAGTCACACAAGTGAATTGACTGCACAATAACACGTCTTCACTTGTAAAAAAAAAAGATCATACAATTAGAAAATGTCTGAGGCTAGGTTCTCCTGACTCCAGGGCCAGTGCACTATTCCCTGCACCACCTGGCTGCCCCTTACCTATTTATTAAAAGGAAATTATCCAGTCAGTGACTAGGGTTAACACATGTAGAGTTTCCCCCCAGTCCCTGGGAGCACATTCTCTGCTTTTTCTATGAAAGAAGTACAAATGTTAATTTTCTATTATCAGCCTCAGGCCATTGATTATTTCCAAGAAAGGAGATGTAAGAAAGAGAGAAGGGACAGTCAGGACTGCGCTGATGTGGCAGACATGATCAGTCCATGCGCCAGTTGTAATAATACAATTTTTGGAATTTGTATGTTATAGAATTATTCCAAGTTCTGCAATTGACATTCAAGATCAACTAATGTAGCCCCTCTATTTTAAAAAGGAGGCTGTATAGATCCAGAGAGATGTGACTTGTTTAAGTTAATTCAGCCATTGAGTGGCAGAGCTGGGCTTAGATCCAGTTCTTTCTTTCCCTATTCAATTCGACAAGCATTTTTGAAGTCCCTATCATGCTCAGGGCACTTTGTTAAGTGTTGGGAATACAAGTCTAGTCAAAGATTATTTATTAAGCTTCTCTATTATGTACTAAGTGCAGGGGATATAAAGAAATATAAAATCCAGTCTTATCTCAAAAGACTCACAGTTTAATGGGGGAGACAAAATATAAACTACTATGAACAGATAATCTCAGAGGGCAGACACCAAGATCAACTAAGCTTAGGAGGCTTCTTTCAGGAGGAAGAATTTTATGGGAGATTTGAGAAAATCTTCCCACCTCTTAACTTCCCACCTCTTCTCTTCCTCCCTAGTAGAATATTAGTTTTTTTTAAAATGTTTTATGTGTGTGTGAATCCATAATGTCCATCATTATGCCTAGTATATAATAGGCATTTAAAACGGACTGGGTCTAATTCAATTTAAAAAATAGGTTTTGCCCTCCAGAAGTTTACATTCCACTGGAGATTTCCATGACGTCACATCTCTTTCTGTCCCTACCCATTCATAAGTGTCAAATGAAGAGGACATTATGGACATGACACAATAAAATTTAACATTTTTAATTAAATAATGTAGATCTGTATCATCAAACTAGTGTTTGGGGGATTTTGGTTGAGTGTTCTAAATGGATCTCCTCCTCACCCCCTTTAACAGTCAATTATCTTTGATACTGATTGGATAATAAATAGTTGAAATGGAGATGACACTTATGAACGGGTTGGGACAGAAAGAGATCGGATTAATTAAATGGGTTGGGAATCCTATTTAAATACTTGGGGCTTCTCCTCTAGGTTTGTGCACAAGGCTTGCATCAATGTTAGCTTACTTTTCCTTACACTAACGACTATTTCTGATGGTTACAGAGGCTATACTCTATGTGTCCATAGCATCAAGGACATGTATTTATTTTTATTTATTTATTTGCTGAGGCAGTTGGGGTTAAGTGACTTGCCCAGGGTCATACAGCTAGGAAGTATTAAATGTCTGAGACCAGATTGGACTTAGGTCTTCCTGACTTTAGGCTGGTGCTCTATCCACTGAGCCACCTAATGCTGCCCGTCACCAAGGATATTTATTAAAAATTGTCTGTGCTATTTCATTGCTAAAAGGAATTCTGTGAGGGAACTCCTTCTACTATTCTATAGAACAGTAAACTTAGAGTGTTAAACATCATTTGCTCTGAAACTTAGTGTCTTAAAGGTTTCCTGAGGAACTGAGATTTTGTTGACTTGCCCAGGGTCCCATAGTCATTATGTGTCAGAGATGGGTCTCAAACTTATGTTTTCCTGATTCAGAGACCAGCTCTCCAGCCATTATTTGCTGCTGCCTTTTGGGGTATGATAGCTATGTGTACCTTTCATGGAATCATAAATTTATTGCTCTAAAATACGTTGGAGTCTAGTTTAAACCTTTTATTTTACTGATTGAAGGTCAAGGGATTTTAATGACATTCTCAGAGTCAACATAGATAATAAAGATATGAGGAAAGATTTGAACCAGATTTTCTTGATTCCAAGCTCACTGCCTATTCACTGCACTACACTGTTTCTCCTCACTTAGGGAGAGGATACTACTGCTCCATCTCTCATTAGTAGGGTTTGACTTCTGAGTTGTTTTTTCCAGTCTCAGGAATGGATTTGCATTAATCCATACCCATTGCCTCATGGAGTTTTTGTGACTAATAGCTAACAGGGCTTAGAAGGGCAGTTTGTAGTCATGGAACAGACCCACAGAGCTCAGTTAACTGACATCCAGGGATTTAATCTAAGATGTGAGTCTCATTAACAGAAATACTCTAACCGCATGAGCTAATTGGCCACATAGCTTGAGATTCAGAGCAGAAAATTAAAACTTCACAAGCACATATATACACACAAAGAAAAGCATTTTATAGTTGAGGAAAAGGGAAAAATGAACAACTTGCTTGAGATATAGTCTCAAAATATGGGGCAATATGGGGTGCCAAAAGCTAAGCCATAGCTTTAGGTGTCTGGTGTCTAATAGCGGGATGTGGGGTGGGGAAGGTGATGAGAAAAAGCATCTGGATTGGAAGGCATAGAGGAGGATTCAATGGCAACAGGAGCTCCAGCTTCAGACCAGGACTCCGGGGTTAGACAAGTTTCTTGTTTTCATTTCTAAGGATAAAATCTTTGGTTGACTCACAGTCCAATTCTTCTGGTTTCAAACTACATGAACATTCTTGCAACAACAACAAAACAAAGCAATTTTACTTTCTGAAAGTCATGTTATTATTATGCTATTTTGTGCTGTGCTGGTTGTTGTTCTTCCTTCTTGAAGAGGATCATAATAACATTATTTTATTTGAGTCAAATTTCAGTGTGTCTGACTGCGACTGACAGAACAATATGAGCTCGGAATGCTCTGCCACAGGTTGGGCACAAATAGTCCCAATGAACACTTGGGATGGATTCTCTAACTGCATATGTTGCATTTCTTCTGAGTTACTTCAATTCTGCTTTGCTCATAGAGTCCAGATTTGTCTTTGGAGAGCTCTCCAAGCAGGGTGGTCCTATGCCATTGTCTCCCATGCCATGCAATCAGTTCTAAAGTTCTTGAGAGACCTTGAGAGTGTCCTCCTATTACTTTTTCTGACTACCACACGAGCATTTGCCATGCATGAGCTCTCCATAAAATAATCTTTTTTGGCTAGGGTACACTTGACATTTGAACAATGTGACTAGCCCAAAGGACTTTCACTCTGCAGTAGAGTTTGAATGCTTGGAAGTTTAGTATTGTGTTGCCAATCAATAAGCACTTATTAAGCACCTACTATATGCTGGGCATTATACTAAGCATTGAGGATTCAAAGAAAGGTGAATATTCTCTGCTTTCACTTAAATTTTAATCTAATAGGAGAGACAACAGGTAAACAACCACAATCCAATAGAGCACATACAGAATAACTTAGATATAATAAACAGGAGGAGATTCCAAAATTAGAAAGACTTGGGAATGGCTTTTTGTAGAAGGTGGGATTTTAACTGGGATCTAAATCAATCTGGGAAAGTTAAAAGGGAGGAAGGAGAAAGTTCAAGGAATGGGAGATGGCCAGTGAAAATGTCCATTGATAGGATATAGTGAGTTTTGTGCAATGGACAGCAAGAAGGTCAATGTAGTCTTCCCTCAGAGCATGTGGAAATGAGTAAGTTGTAAGAAGCCTAGGAAGTTAAGAAGGGTCATGGTTATAAAAGGCGTTGGATGCCAAATAGATGATTTTATATTTGATCCTGGGGATATGAGGGAGCCATTGAAATTTATTGAATAAGGAGTAACATGAGAAGAAGGAAGGGAATAAGCATTTATTAAACACAAATTATGTGCTAAAGATTGTGCTAAGTATCATCAACAACCCTGGGAAATGCTATTATTACCCCATTTTATAGTTGAGGAGACTGAAGCAAAGGTAAATGACTTCCTCAGGGTCACACAGTTAGAAAATGTCTGAAGTTGGATTTGAATTCCACTCTGTTCACTCTATCATCTACTTGTCTCCAAATAGAACTGTATTTAAGGAAGATCAATCTGTGTTGTGCTATGTGATATTATATTATGTCATGCCGATTTGGGAAAAGTTGCAGTGTTTCCTGAATGCCTTCAAAAGATTTTCTTGTGTGTCTATGTCCACTAGGTGGATGTTAACTCCATTCTCAGTCCCCCGGATTGACATGGATGAGGCTTGTTCAGGCAGCTTGCAGTAGCAAGGAGCAGAACCTGGAAGCTAAGTTGGAAAACAGCCAGCTATATTTCCGTCCCATGAGGAAGATCAGTAAGAATGAAGAGCTCTTTGTCTGGTATGATGAAGAGCTTTTGTGCTTCCTAGGTTTCCAGAAATTAAAACCGGAGCTTTCCATAAAGGTAAGAGCTTGTGCAAAAAAACAAAAAGAAAAAAAAAAAAAAAAAAAAATCTTTTCCCATAAGGAACAATGAGAGTGATAGAAAAGTGATTCCTAAAAACTAAATTCCTCCAAATGAGAAACTAAATTTATAAAATTCAAATCATAGAAGTATAGAATTAAAAAGTATCATAGGAATCATTTGTGCAATGATGATGTTTATGCAAATGGAATTCTGATACATATATATACAAACACACACATAATTATATAAGTGTATATGAATATATACCCATGTATACACACATATATTATGTGATAAAGTAGATAGAGGGACATAGGTGGTGCTATGGATAGTGTGTTGGGCTTGGAGTCGGGAAGCCATGAGTTCAAATATGACTTAGATAACATCTGTGTGACCCTGGGAGAGTCACCTAACTCTGCCTCAGTTTCTTCATCTGTATAATGAGCTGGAAAAAAAAATGTAAAACATCCTAATATCTTTGCCAAGAAAACCCTTAAAAGAGGTCCTGAAGAGTCAGACTGCATTAGGAAATCACTAAATCATTAGCAACAAGTTGCTAGAGAGAAGGTGTGACTGACAGAGAGCATTTGTGGTGGATAGGAAAACTGGGATTCAGGTGCTACCTCTGGCACATACTGTCCATGTGACCCAAGGAAAGTCACTACCAGAGGCAGGGCTCCAAGACTATATGTGCAGCTAAGGGACTGACCTGCCGTTGTCTAGGGAGTTTCCTCCATCAGAAATTCCGTGGAATGATGATTCACAGTTCCAGGTCCTGTCTCTGTTCCCATCTGTTGAATAATTCAGCCCTGGACATATGCTGCCTTCTGTTTATCCTCATGTAAGCCACAACTTTGATTTTTCAGGAATTGTGATGTTGCAATATTGGTGCCCACAAGGTTGAAAAGATGTACTTTTGCTAAATTCCCAAATGCAATCCAGGCCACCTTCTTCTTCCTGTTCACTTCTATTCATCAACATAGTCCATCTGCATTACTTATGTCAAATTATGTAGTGATGTAATCCAGTGGATTAACTATCCAACTATGTTGGATTTATGGTCCAGACAATAGGCATTTTTACACCATTTTGTACCCGATTTTACCCATTTACCTTTTACCTATTACTTCCTGGAGAGGTCATTAAGCCAAATACCTTTAAATAGTCATGGAATACATTGGGGAAGCCCTGTTTTCCGGGAATTCCCAAAGATTCCCAATATTTTTTTTAATAAGAACATCTACAAATTCTATCCCATCACTAATAAACTTGGACTCTTTTAGGACATTTTAGACCTGTCTTATTATCTCCTTTTTAATTCTGGGCTTCAGTTCTAGAGTGTGTAGTAGTGCTGAGCTTTCTCCTGGTCCTTTGGCTCCATGCCTGAGACCTAGTCCCTTAAATCAGGGAATCAAGGCTTTTCAAACTGTTTCCAGTGGATCAGTTAAGAACTAAGACATGACTATTTGGGAAAGTTGAAGGCTGTCCCTTCCTCCCTCCCTTCCTCCCTCCCTTCCTCCTTCCTTCTTTCTTTCCCTTCCTCCCTCCTTCCTTTCCTTTCTCTGTCTCTCTCACTCCTTCTAATATATATGTACTTTTAAAATATAAAACTAGCTTAAATTATTTAAAATATTTTAAATTATTATATTTATATAATATATAAAATTATTATAAAATAATTTAAAAAATCAAATTCTCTAAGAATGAGGAGCTGCCTTTGGCAGATCTGGAACTGAAGGGACAGACAAGGCTGGTGACTGACGTCAAATGTGTGATTGCTTCCCACAGAGTGTCCTGTGGTAACCAGAGACAGCACAGCACTTCGCAACGTCTGTTAAAAAGAAACTGAATTGGTTCTGGGTTGGGAAAAGTCAGTGCTGATGCAAGTTTTGGGGCAGGAGAAAATTAAGGATGTGAGGAAATGTGAGACCTGGAAGGAAGTTGGAGAGCTTCAGTGAGATCTGTGTTTTTCTTCCATCAAACAAACCACGCCAAAAAGTTGAGGTTAAGAGAATCTCCTGAATAACAGAAAACAACTTCTCAGATTGCTAGGAGTTGTCAGAGAGGCAGGCCCGAAGCTTGACCAAAGATGACCTGGCTGCTCTTCTGAGGAATTCAGGGAGTGCCAGATCTCTGGGTGTTAGGGAGGAGATTCTGCAACTGTGTCATGATTTTTTTTTTTAATGGCACTTGTAGGGACACTTCTCTGTCCCTTCTTTTCTGGGCACCTTTACATTTTAGATTATTTTTTACTTATCCTCTAAATACACACAGTCAAATAGCACAAGACATATCACAGTATGATATTGAGGCCGTGATCCTATTTGATGCCTGGCTTTTATTATTGGGTATGGCCAATAACCAAGTTCATTTAATAGGAACTGAATGAGAGCAACAAGGGACTCTGGCAACAGCAGCAGAAAGAGCCAAAAAACAGAGAGACAGATGTGCGATGAGGTGAGGTGGATTGAGAGCTAGCTAGAATGGAAAAGAAATAGCAATCTTATCAATTATCTTTCATTTTGTTAAGTACTTTAGTTAAGTTTTTTTTTGTTAAGTACTTTTTTTTTGTTAAGTACTTACCATTTCTAGATATTGGGGATACAAGGAAAGTTTAGAAGAGCATGGTCCTAGAAAAAATCAAAGAGGGAAATCTCATTTACATGAGATTTACTTCCTTTTTTGATCATGTGTTTTTGAGGTATAATTTTATGCTACTTCATGTGTACAATTCGTTATTTGTAACCGCTTATTTATGCCTGTATAGTATCTCTCCTTTGTTCTTTGGGGAACCCATCATTTTGATTTTATGTTTTATGATTTGAAGCAGTATGGCATGCCCTGGAGAATATTAATGTTAAAAGGAAAGATTTCTTGTAGGTAGAAGATTGGAGTTGTCGAAAGGGCTATGTTATTTCCTAAGTGCCATCTAGCTCTTCTTCCTCTTATTTGTTTCTGGGATCATTCAATTTACCATCTACAGGGGCTGTCTCCAGTAAATGCCTTTGCTTTAAGCTAATTATATGGTTTTATCAAAAAGTTAACAGATTAATTGTGATTCAGGAGCTATGATTTTAGAAGGATGGACTCACAGAGTACTTTAGCCTGAGGTTGCCAACCCTTCAAGTTAGACCTTAGTCCAAAGGGACATTACACACATTTAATCACATGAACATATGATAACTAACTCCCTGCCAGGAATAGTTCTACATTAGCAAACTACTCCATTTCACCTTACTTTTGAATTTTCTGGTCCTAGTTTTCTTCCCATGTTATGATAGCCATGGGAAAGGCTCAGTTGTTCCATTCATTATCCATTCACTTTTCTACTACCAAACTTGGGCTTTAGTTTCTCACTAAGCTTCATCATCTCTTCGTAGAAGAGTAATGCAGTGAAACAGAACGTGTATCTGAGTTCCAGTGGTGACTCTGAGACTAGCTAAGTGATCTTGCTATGTTAGGCTCAGTTTTCTTGCACATATATAACAAATTCTAGGAGTTTATGGACAAAATTCCTTTCTTATTACTCCTAAATTGTCACCCAGAGTCTGCATTAAGTTACTTGAGAGTGGTTCAATCCATAATCTGCAGAAAAATCCCTCCTCTTAGAACTGTTGTTAACAGATTACTTAGATATTATACCATAACATGACACAAAATAGTTTAATTTGATTAGGAAAAAGATGACAATACCAAACAGTAGCAGGCATAGGTAGCATAAATTGCCTAAACTGTAGCATCAACAATTCCTGAATAGGGTCAAAGTTCTTTTCCACACCAAGCATGAACCTGGCTCTATTGGACATTTTTCCAATTCATCCTGTGTGCAATGAGAGGAAAAACTAGGCATTTGTGCATGGAAGTGGCTTGTTCAATTGGCAGAAAGTTTTGGAATGCACTGATAGCTTTGTATACCTCAGATTATGAGCAGGTTTTTAGCACTGGTTCATCTGATTGCACTTTGGCTTAGCAGAGTAGGAATGAAGATTTGACTTCCTTCTCCTCTTCCTCCTCCTTTTTCTCTTTTTCCTCCTCAAAGATACAGAACATAGAAGACTATGTTCTTCATCCTACTTGAATGGAATCTCAGCTTGTGCACATGGTCATACCCACTGCTATCCTCCTTACTCCCAAACCTTCCTGTCTTCTCCCTTCCTTCTTTTCCAGCTTCCATAATCAGTTCCTTGGATGCTAAGTTTTTTGGGAAGTAAGGGAAACTGATGATGAATTAGAAATGTCTCACTAATGGCACTTGCTAGGAAATAGCTTCAGGAAAAATTGGAGTAGAAGATTTGTGTTTTATTACTGTACTTTTTAATAGTAATATTACTTGCATTCCATCTTGGAGTTGAGAGGAAAGCAATTTGTAAACCATGAAGTTTATTGATTGTTGCTGTTACTTTTACTGTCCTTGTTATCACAGTTTTATTAAGTGCAAGCAGACTTTCTTTCTCAGAGTTCTGGTACTTCTAAGGCTGACTGTGCCCTAATTCAGTAAGTACTATATTCAGAAACCTGTTACTTCCCACCACTCCCGCCCCTGTCCCATCATAATACCAGTTTTAGTTCCATCTCCCAAACCCAGATTGTAGATGAGTTGTTGTCTCTGGTACGGTTTCACAGGGTGAAGTAGTTTCCATAGTATGATGCTTTCCATAAAGTGGTCAGAGATTGAATCACAGAATTCCATGCAATATTTTGTTGACAAGACAGCTCAGATTAGAGATTCCATCACCAAATCAATCCAAATATACTTCAATCTTTCCTTCCCAACCATTTCTTGAGCTTACCTCCTCTGCAAGGTCGTCCTGTCTCATCAGTGGGATCCTCCTGGAGCCGCTATTTGTGGAAAGGCCCATATTCTGTCTCCATTCACCTCCCTGCTCTGTTCCTGGCTTTCTGGATGTCAAAATCATGGATTTTGCTTCTCTTTGCTATTCTTTCTTTTACTTATTTTTCAGCTTCCTTGTGTATATTGTATGGCTCACTAGAGTGTAAGTTTTGGGGGACAGGAATTGCATTTTGTTTTTTTTTTTAATAGACTTTCCTTTCTTTAGAGTGATACATAGTGTATTAAGTAGAACCACAGGAGGGAGAGAGGTGGTGATATGGAAAAAATAATAGGCAAAAAAAAAATGGTTGGCAGGGTTCTTCCCTCCCTCTCTTCCTCCCTTCTTTCTTTTACTCCCTCCTTCTTCCCTTCCTTCACTCCCTCCTTCCTCCCTCCTGCCTTCCTTACCTTCCTCCCTCCAGCCTTCCTTATCTTCCTCCTTCCTTCCCTCCTTCCTTCCTTCCTTCCTTCCTTCCTTCCTTCCTTCCTTCCTTCCTTCCTTCCTTCCTTCCTTCCTTCCTTCCTTCCTTCCTTCCTTCCTTCCTTCCTTCCTTCCTTCCTTCCTTCCTTCCTTCCTTCCTTCCTTCCTTCCCTCTTTCTCTCCTTATGCTTACATTTTTCATCTTTGATGATAATGGTTCCTTCTCAAGCAAGAAACATCAAGATGTAATCTGAATAATAATAAAAATCTTCACACAGTCAATCAGTTGCTAAATATTATGGTTTCTTTCTTTGAGGTAGCAGTGTACACAAAGTGCTACATGTGAAGGCAGGAAAACTCGACTTCAAATTCAGCCTCAGACATTAATTGTGTGACTCGGAATAAGTCATTTTAAAAAACACTATCTCTGCCTCACTTTTCACATGTGTTAATCTGATCCTGAATTTCACTGATCTCCCAGGGTTGTTGTAAGGATAAAATGAAGTAATATTTATTTAATACAAAGGACTTTGCAAACCTTAAAGCTCTCTATAATGCTAGCTCTTGTTGAGATAATACTAATATATTTGTCTTTTTTATAATGATTGCCATCTTTATTAGACTTTGTTTCTCTTTTAGTTTATTGTAATGTTCCCATTAATTAAACTTCCACCTTTGGCACTGTACTTTGCCAGTCATTTCCCCTGCCTATTATTTTTACTTATCTCCTACCTCCCTATGATGTTTGTGCCCTGTACCTTTTAAGTCAGTCTCAAGACTTTCAACTTATTTCCACGTTTCCCAACTTGGGAACCTGGAAACTACCTCACTTTCCCCATCTCCTATATACAAGACTCACTTACTCAGAACTTCATCTTATTCTTACAATCCAGCCTCCAAATTTTTAGATCATGAAATGTACCCACTTGCTTTTACCAAGTCAATTCTTTTTCATCTTTCAAATGACTCCTCAAATCCTAGCTCCCCAGTAAAGCTCTCCTACCCTGATTAGAGGAGACGTGACAGTTGTCTTCTTCCTGTCTTTCCTGGGTGTAGACATCCTGTGGTTTCTCCTTCTGTTCACTACTCCCCAAATGCATTTGGCTGTATCCTGAGTTTCAAAATACTTTTGACAGATATATCATTCAAATACACCTCCTGTTTGTTGTTTTAGCTTCCTGTTCCATGGATTGGGCACAATGCTGACAGAAGACTCTATTTCAATGAATTTAAAACAATCTGGGATCTTTATTTCTTATATAGTTATTATATAACCCAAATACCATAGTCTGGTTGTCAATTCCTTTGTTATAGAGTTGTTTCAAATTCTTCTCCTATGTCCTAGATTTTCCCCTCTCTTTATGCTATTTAACTGCCTTCTAATTTACCTGTCCCTAATTATTTTTGAACATTTTTTTTTCCTGGAAGAATCTGTGGTTTTGGTTTTTTAAAATTTGTCTTGTTTTTTGCTACTTTGGTAATCTCACCATTCACATGAGTTTTAAAAACTCATTTACCTTTGCCAAAACTCTGATCTGTCTGGATTAATTTATTCCTGTCTTGTGCTGAAGGGCTCCCTCAGCCTGGTATCTTAATCTCAGAGAATGTTTATACTGATGCTACATTATCTCTATATCAATACATTAGGCAGAGCAAACCAGAAGTACAGAAATATTGAGTTAAAACTTAACTGTTTTCTGCTCAGTATTTAAGTAGCTGTGTGACATTGCTATACTCTTGTCTTCTACATGCTAGTTTATAGTAGTCCTGGGGATCTAAATCAGATAGCTTTTATTAAGCATCCCATATGGCTATAGGAACTGTGCTGGTCACTAGGGATATAAAACCAAAACCAAAATAATACCTGCCCTCATGAACTTTACATTTCAGTGAGATATGAAACATATACACATGTGTATACATATATATATATAATATACATACATACACACATATATACATATGTGTGTGTGCACCTACAAAAGAAATAATGTAAGGTGACAGTGGAAAAGAAAGATACTAGCATTTGGAAGAGTCAGAAAAAGATTCATGTAGAAATTGACTCTGGAACTGGAAGCTAGGCAGTGCAGTAGATGGAACACTAGACTTAGAGCCAAGACATTTGAGTTCGAATTCTGCCTCAGACATTCATTGGTTGTATGACCTTTAGCAAATCATGTAATCTCTCTTAGCTCTTGTCTTTTGGCTTTAAAAAGGGATATAATAGCAACACCAATATAGAGTTGTTATGAGAAAATATGTTTAAAATGCTTAAAGCACTTTCTTAAATTTTATAGACAAGATATATATACTATCAACCATTATACCATCAACAACAATAATGGCTAGCACTTATATCACATGATAATCATATGATATGATCTTAAAATGCTTTATAGATTTTATAGACAAGATAACTATATCATCAACAGCAAAAATGGCTAACATTTATATGGTATTATATGATATATATGTAAGTATATAACTTTCCAAATATCTCATTTCATCCTCACAACAATTCTATTATCACTCCCATTTTGCAGATGAGGAAACTGAGGCAAATATAGTTTAAATGACTTTGTAAGGGTCACACTATCTGTTGTGGATTTTATGACAAATCTTCCTGATTCAGGGTCTAGACTCTATCTACTCTGGGCTTGGCTGCTTCTAACATGGAAAGTATGTAGAACTTGGAGTCATAGAACCTAGATTTATATCCTGTCTTTTCTAGTTTGTAACCTTTAACTTCTCAGTCTCCTCATTAATAAAAGAGGCTTGGACTAGATCAAAGCTTCTTAAACTATGGGTTCCATATGGGTCATGTGCCTGAATGTGGGGGGTCACAAAATTATGAATTATCAGTAAATGTTGGATTCATATCCAGGAGCAAATATAAAGCTCAGGCAAAAAGAAATCATGAGTGGAAAAAATTAAGAAGCCTTGGACTAAATGACTTCTAAGTCTCTCTCAACTTTACATCTATGACTACATGATGTTATGAACCTAGAGATGTCAAGAGGTAGAAATGTGAAGGGAGAAAATTTCAGGTATGGGGGATAATCAATGGGAAGAAACATAGGTGGGAGGTGGTATGTGATGTGTGTGTAATGGCTGTAATTAGTCTGCAAAGGTAGAATGGTATGTGGTCATGAAGAGCCTTAAAAACCAAACCAAGGAGTTTGTAGTTAATTTTAGAAGTCTCGGGAAGTTGTTGAGTTGGGGAGCTTTAGGCATGAACTTTAGAAAAATCACTTTGACAGCTGTGGGAAAATTATATGGGAGTGGAGAGAGATAAAGTAGGAACTAGAATTATACATATAATCTGAAGTAGGATGGTAGCTGAATTTGTGGAGAAAAATTGTGGAGAAAAAATTGAGATATCAAGTGAGATATCATGGGGACATATCTATATAGGGACTATAATATTTGGAAACTTACTGAAGACATGAAGTGAGTGAGGGTTGAGTCACTTTCTTTTCTTTTCTTTTTGGAAATAGTATTTTATTTTTACAAATATATTTAAAGATAGTTTTCTAGGTTCATTTTTTAGGACTTTTGTGCTCTCATTTTTTCTCTCTTTCTCTGTTACCTTTCTCCTCCCCAAGACAGCTATTATAAGTTATATATGTGCAAGAATTCACTTTCTTATGGAGAAAGACTTAGGTTACAGACATGGAAACCTGGAAGGATGGTAGAGCCTTGCCAGACTTAGAGATGTCATAAGAGCTATGGGTTTGATGGGAAAAAATGAATTCAATTTTGAACATGTTGAGTTTGTGATGCCTGCAGGTATTCTAGTTGGAAATGTCCAATAGATGAGGACTTCTTAAAACTTTTTCTGTTTAATACCCCTCTTTATCCAAGAAAATCAGATTATGGTATATAACTGCCGATACTGACAAAGGCATGTGAGATGCATGTATATATTATGATATTCCCTCCCCTCAATATCTTCTAGAAATTATTTAATTTATTTTTTTAGAAATTATTATTATTTTTTTAATTAATAATTTTTATTATATATATATATATTTAATAATATTATCCCTTGTATTCATTTTTCCAAATTATCCCCCCCTCCCTCTATTCCCTCCCCCCGATGACAGGCAATCCCATACATTTTACTTGTGTTACAATATAACCTAGATACAATACATGTGTGTAAATACCATTTTCTTGTTGCACAATAAGCATTAGATTCCGAAGGTACATGTAACCTGGGCAGACAGATATTAGTGCTAACAATTTACATTCATTTCCCAGTGTTTCTTCTCTGGGTGTAGCTACCTCTGTCCATCATTGATCAACTGGAAGTGAGTTGGATCTTCTTTATGTTGAAGATTTCCACTTCCATCAGAATGCGTCCTCATACAGTATTGTTGTTGAAGTGTACAGTGATCTTCTGGTTCTGCTCATTTCACTCAGCAACAGTTGGTGTAAGTCTCTCCAGGCCTCTCTGTATTCCTCCTGCTGGTCATTTCTTACAGAGCAATAATATTCCATAACCTTCATATACCACAATTTACCCAACCACTCTCCAACTGATGGACATCCATTCATCTTCCAGTTTCTAGCCACTACAAAAAGAGCTGCCACAAACATTTTGGCACATATATGTCTCTTTCCGCTCTTTAGTATTTCTTTGGGATATAATCCCAGTAGTAGCGCTGCTGGGTCAAAGGGTATGCACAGTTTGATAACTTTTTGGGCATAATTCCAGATTGCTCTCCAGAATGGCTGGATTCTTTCACAACTCCACCAGCAATGTATTAGTGTCCCAGTTTCCCCACATCCCCTCCAACATTCATCATTATTTGTTCCTGTCATCTTAGCCAATCTGACAGGTGTGTAGTGGTATCTCAGAGTTGTCTTAATTTGCATTTCTCTGATCAGTAGTGATTTGGAACACTCTTTCATGTGAGTGGATAAAGTTTCAATTTCTTCATCTGAGAATTGTCTGTTCATATCCTTTGACCATTTATCAATTGGAGAATGGTTCGGTTTCTTATAAATTAGGGTCAGTTCTCTATATATTTTGGAAATGAGACCTTTGTCAGAACCTTTGCTTTTAAAAATATTTTCCCAATTTGTTACTTCCCTTCTAATCTTGTTTGCATTAGTATTATTTGTACAGAAACTTTTTAGTTTGATGTAATCAAAATCTTCTATTTTGTGATCGATAATGATCTCTAGTTCTCCTCTGGTCATAAATTCCTTCCTCCTCCACAAGTCTGAGAGGTAGATTATCCTCTGTTCCTCTAATCTATTTATTATCTCCCTCTTTATGCCTAAATCATTGACCCATTTTGATCTTATCTTGGTATATGGTGTTAAGTGTGGATCCATATCTAATTTCTGCCATACTAATTTCCAGTTTTCCCAACAGTTTTTTTCCAAATAATGAATTTTTATCCCTAATGTTGGAATCTTTGGGTTTGTCAAAGATTAGATTGCTATAGATGTACCCTTTTTTGTCCTTTGTATCTAATCTGTTCCACTGATCTACCGTTCTATTTCTTAGCCAATACCAAATGGTTTTGGTGACTGCTGCTATATAATATAGCTTTAGATCAAGTACACTTAGACCACCTTCCTCTGAGTTTTTTTTTTTCATTAGTTCCCTTGCAATTCTCGACCTTTTGTTGTTCCATATGAATTTTGTTGTTATTTTTTCTAGGTCATTGAAATAGTTTCTTGGGAGTCTGATTGGTATAGCACTAAATAAATAGATTAGTTTGGGGAGTATTGTCATCTTTATTATATTCGCTCGGCCTATCCAAGAGCACTGAATGTCTTTCCAATTATTTAAATCTGACTTTATTTTTGTGGCAAGTGTTTTGTAATTTTTCTCATATAATTCCTGACTTTTCTTTGGTAGATGGATTCCCAAATGCTCTCAACATTTGTTTGGAATGGAATTTCTCTTTGTATCTCTTGCTGTTGAATTTTGTTAGTGATATATAAAAATGCTGAGGATTTATGTGGATTTATTTTGTATCCTGCCACTTTGCTGAAATTTTGAATTATTTCTAGTAGCTTTTTAGCAGAGTCTTTGGGGTTCTCTAAGTATACCATCATGTCATCTGCAAAAAGTGATAGTTTGTTTTCCCACAGCCCCTCCAACATTCATCGTTATTTGTTCCTGTCATCTTAGCCAATCTGACAGGTGTGTAATGATACCTCAGAGTTGTCTTAATTTGCATTTCTCTGATCAATAGTGATTTGGAACACTCTTTCATATGAGTGGAAATAGTTTTAATTTCATCATCTGAAAATTGTCTGTTCATATCCTTTGACCATTTATCAATTGGAGAATGGCTTGATTTCTTATAAATTAAAGTCAATTCTCTGTATATTTTGGAGATGAGGCCTTTATCAGAACCTTTAACTGTAAAAATGTTTTCCCAATTTGTTACTTCCCTTCTAATCTTGTTTGCATTAGTTTTGTTTGTGCAGAAACTTTTTAATTTGGTGTAATCAAAATGTTCTATTTTGTGATCAATAATGGTCTCTAGTTCTCCCTTGGACACAAACTCCTTCCTCCTCCACAAGTCTGAGAGGTAAACCATCCCATGTTCCTCCAATTTATTTATGATTTCGTTCTTTATGCCTAAATCTTGGACCCATTTTGATCTAATCTTAGTATGTGGTGTTAAATGTGGGTCCATGCCTAGTTTCTGCCATACTAATTTCCAGTTTTCCCAGCAGTTTTTGTCAAATAATGAATTCTTATCCCAAAATTTGGGATCTTTGGGTTTGTCAAAGATTAGATTGCTATTTTTATTCACTATCTTGCCCTGTGAACCTAACCTATGCCACTGATCAACTAGTCTATTTCTTAGCCAATACCAAATGGTTTTGGTGACTGTTGCTTTATAATATAGCTTTAAATCAGGTACACTTAGACCACCTTCCTCTGACTTTTTTTTCATTAGTTCCCTTGCAATTCTCGACCTTTTGTTGTTCCATATGAATTTTGTTGTTATTTTTTCTAGGTCATTGAAATAGTTTCTTGGGAGTCTGATTGGTATAGCACTAAATAAATAGATTAGTTTGGGGAGTATTGTCATCTTTATTATATTCGCTCGGCCTATCCAAGAGCACTGAATGTCTTTCCAATTATTTAAATCTGACTTTATTTTTGTGGCAAGTGTTTTGTAATTTTTCTCATATAATTTCTGACTTTTCTTTGGTAGATGGATTCCCAAATACTTTATACTCTCAACATTTGTTTGGAATGGAATTTCTCTTTGTATCTCTTGCTGTTGCATTTTGTTAGTGATATATAAAAATGCTGAGGATTTATGTGGATTTATTTTGTATCCTGCCACTTTGCTGAAATTTTGAATTATTTCTAGTAGCTTTTTAGCAGAGTCTTTGGGGTTCTCTAAGTATACCATCATGTCATCTGCAAAAAGTGATAGTTTGATTTCCTCATTTCCTACTCTAATTCCTTGAATCTCTTTCTCGGCTCTTATTGCCGAGGCTAGCGTTTCTAGTACTATATTGAATAGTAATGGTGATAGTGGGCAACCTTGTTTCACTCCTGATCTTACTGGGAAAGGTTGTAGTTTATTTCTATTGCATATTATGCTTACTAACGGTCTTAAATATATGCTCCTGATTATTCTAAGGAATAGTCCATTTATTCCTATACTCTCAAGAGTTTTTAGTAGGAATGGATGTTGGATTTTGTCAAATGCTTTTTCTGCATCTATTGAGATGATCATATGGTTCTTATTAATTTGATTATTAATATGGTTTTAGAAATTATTTTAATAAAATCCCTAACATCTAATATTCTTATGTTTCTTTTTTTTCCTCCAAAAAGTGAAATTTGAGGTGTTGGAAGGATATGTATTAAGGAGTTTGGTTAGTTGAATGATTGTAGTGTTTTTCACATCTTTTTACAATTTAAAATTAAATACAAAATAGAAAAATACAGAAAAGGAAAATAAACTAACACAGAACAAAACATCGTCATATGCCCAGCAGAACATCAATAAGGATTCAAAATCTGTAGATTAATTTCAATTTTAAGAAAGCACATATAATAGTATAATTGCCTTTACTTAGCTAATTTTTTGGGGTAGTAATTGCTTTTTTTTTTTTTTTTGCTAATGATGAGAAGAATAGGAAATTGAGAGTTAGATTCAGGTCCTTTCTCTGACATAGTGGCTGAGTGATTGTGAGCAGCCTCTTAATTCTCCAGACAACTATCTAAGTTTGTAAACTACAAATAAATCATTCCTAGGAAATGGTGCAAGTTTGTTATATGAAAACTTGATTATACTTCATGAGTCTTGCCTTTTCAACCTCCCTTTTTCCCCATAGGTTGCTTAAATTGCTTCTTTGCTATTATTTTATATTATTCTATGTTTCTTTGCAAGGTTCCCATGTCTTATTGCCTGTGTGTTTTTGTTTGTTTGTTTGGGAAATTAAGGGAAATTATGGGAAATCTAAGGCCTAAAGATCTAAAATAATTTGCTCAAGTCAAACGTGAAAGTGATATATGTGGGTATCACAATTTCAGTCTTTCCACAATAGTGAGATATGAAAACCTCTGAAAAGGTTTGAAAAGCTAAATGTCAAGGGCTAATATTTCAATTATTTCATTTAGATAAATTTCTTTGCAGTAAATTGAGGTTTATATATAAAGAGAAACACTGGAAAACTGGCCTTAGTGTAAACTGAGTCTGTGGGGGAAGTAGCGTATACTAAAGATTATACTAAATGACTCATAGTTTGCAAAAGAATTCTTTATTAAATAATATTATGTTTCTTCTCTATTCAGACTATAGACGCCCAGAATGCAACCACACCTTTCAGTGTGAGCACTCCTATCTCTGACACATTTGCTTCCTGTGTTCTCCAGAGAAAGCCCCCTTGGTAATGAGCTCCCCAGATCCCAAAGCTCCCCATACCAGGGATCTGGACCAATCTACCAACTACCACAACCTAGCCAGAGACCTGGAGGTTAAAATGGCCACCCAGAAAGATACTCTCAGCCCTTTGCCTGAAAAGAGAATACAAACCAATGAAGCTGAGCAGAGCCAGGTCCAGAAAATTGTGTTACTGGAGAAAACAAACCATTTGATGAAGGGACTTCCCTCTGTTTCCTGCAGCAGGGAGGATGGAGGGACTGAGCATGTGTTGTCAGCTGCCATATGGAAGCTCAATCCAGTGAAGCAGTCATCCAAGAAGGCCCCCTGGGAGCAGAAGCCCAGTGCTTTTACTGAGGTCAAGAGACTAAAAGACAAACTTCAGAGCGAGAGAGCCAGAGAAGGGGACCAAAGCCCGGACTCAAACCAACGTGGCAAAGAACAGCAACCAATGGATTGTGTCCTGAGCGGGACAGGTAGCGCGTTCTCCTTTGTGTGGCCGGCCCGAGCCTTGGGTGAGCTGGGGAGCGCTTTCAGCAAACCAGTCAAGTATCTGGCCCAGAGAACAGCAGTGAGCTCCCAGCTCCCAGTCAGCAACTCGGCAGAAACCCTGGGGGATCTGTCAGGGTTCATTAACACCATGGATGCTATGTGTTGTGGAAATCTTTTGAATTCCAAGTTTTCCATCAGCGATTTGTGCAACTTGCAAATGTTACAGGAATGGGCCCCCCAGTGCAACACTTTCCCATATGCCTCAGAACTGTGGCCAAAGCCAGTAGCTCAGTTACACATTTCTTCCTCGTCCCCCTCCTCTGCCCCATCTCCCCCATCTTTGATGCTCCTGCCGCCCACATTCACATCTCTGGGCATGGCTACCCAGAACTGGTGCGCGAAATGTAACCTCTCCTTCCGCATGACATCCGATTTGGTTTTCCACATGCGATCACACCACAAAAAAGAATACTCCTCCTCTGAGGTGCAAGCCAAGAGGAGGAGGGAAGAGAAGCTGACCTGTCCGATTTGCCACGAGTATTTCCGAGAGCGCCACCATCTATCCCGGCACATGACTTCTCACAATTAGAGATGTAGCCGGGGACTGACTCAATCACACTCCGGGTGGTACTTGTGGGGCTCTGTTGCTCAAGGGAAGAATGATTTTGAATTCCTTTCTTTAGAGAAATGACTCTTTGCAATGATTGACAAATGTTTCCTTGGTCAGAGAGAGAGAATATTTGCAAAATTGGTCTTAGTTTTAAAAAGACAACTAAATCAGTCACAGTGCTGTTGAAACTAAAAGGAGCTTAGTGACCATCTTGTCCAACCCTTATGTACAAGTACTTGTAAATATATATTTTTAAGGAATGAAAATAGTGAAATGAAGCTGATTATTATTAATTCTCAATCATTGTACTTTTCAGATCTGTTTGTTGGTGTAATACAGACCTTGGAACATTTTCCAGGGTGTGAATTGTTTGAAATATAGGAAATGTCACTTCCATTTCTACTTCCTCTTAAGTCATTAAGTTCAGACATTCAGAAGGCAGAAAAATAACACCAACTCTCCCTTCCAAAAAAACATTATGTGCAAAAAACCTGAAGGATAAATGTATGCAGGATGGAAAAGAGTTGTGATTGGTAGCAATATAAAGAAAAAGAACTCTCTTAAGAGACTAGTTGGAAATTCTCTTCCAGGGTTATCTTTTCCTGATGGTACAGGGAGACAATTTTATTTCTCAACAATCATAGAAAGCAGTATTTTATTCTACCCAAAAAGTTGTTCCACACTCGCAAAAACCCCTTTTTGGATTTACCATGCTTCCTTTCTATTCACAACACCTTATTTTTCTTAGCTGGGGATATATGTTTGGGGAACCCACAATCTCTATCTCAGGACACTGTTCTCTATGAAAGTCAAAAACTCTCTGGGTGAATGTGAACACATACTACTTAGATGGCTTTATATTTAAAAAGATGCACAACTCTAAAGAATCACCCAGAAATGGAAAGGGGAATGGTTTGTAAGCAAAATAAATAACAGCAAGAAACTAGAAAAGGTCCTCTTCAGAAGAAATAGGGGAAGTGGTTCCAACCATGTCAGTACCTTACATCCCCCTCTTGTCCTTTGCCAGAGTGGGGCTTTTATTCACTATGTGCTCAGTGAAGCGTGCTCTGGTGTTTAAATGTCTGCTCATTTCCTGTCACATTTGAAAATCCTTCAGAACTTGCTGCCATTCAGGTGTGTGCATCTCTGATAATGTTGAGCCCATGACAGGTGGCACGTCTCTAGGCGGCAGCTGTATGCAGCAAAGGCAAATTTGGGCATTCTTTTATATGGTATTTGACATGTTTTTCTTCCTTTAAAGAGCAAGATCCATTTTAGCCACTCACTGGGATAAATCTTGGGGAATGAGGGCTTTATTGTATTAGATGCCTGAATAGGCAATAAAATTTCCCTTTTTAATGTTGAATTCATTTCAACAACTGTTTATTAAGTTCTTACTTAAATGCAAGGCAAAGATACATGATTATAAGTGATCAACCAGAAAGGGAAATGGAAGATGATTGCAGAAAGAAACCTGGCAAGAGAAAGTGCTCACTATCTTATGAACTAGGCAGTATTCAGGGGAAAAAACAGTGGATATGTTTAGGCACTAGTCTAGGCACAGGGGATACAAAGCCAAATATGAGACCCTACCTTCAAGGAGTTTATATTCCACTCAACAGAAAAGGAAACCTACTTAATATGTACCCAGATAATAAATACAAAATATATACAAGATAGTACAAAGTAATTTCATAAAAGAGAAAGAATTGACAACTGAGGGGATCAGGACCAGCCTCATGCAGAGGTGAGGTAGGAATGTACTTCCAGAAATGGAGGACCATCTGTGCAAAAGCACAAAAGTGCCATGTCCTGGGAGCAGCTACCTCATGAAAGGGAATGATAAGAAACATGCCTTTTTGCAAGAAACATGCTATAAAATGGTGTTGGCGTTTATCACTTGAGGGACACTGGTTTTAGTGCAGCATAAGTTGATGAGTTATCATTAAAGCAGATACCATATGAGCCCGTGGACAAATTGTTCTCTCTAAGGCTAAGTCTATTTCTAGGAGAAATATTTTAGAAGCTGTCAGATTTCCTGAGGGCTCTACTAATTAATCTTCTATGATATTATCAAGTCTGCTACCTTGACACAAATAAATTTCAGAACACAGATGGCAAATTTTCAAACTTCAATGATTTTGTATTGGCCAAGAGGTGGTAGGGCAATTTTTTTCAATTGTTTCCTTTAATTATTTTTTTTAAGTTGTCATTTACTTTGGTGGTTTATCATTTTGACCAATGCAACTGACATTTATATGGTGGTAAATGTTGAACCACCAGCTCTTTTAAAAATGTATGCATGATACACTTACTACCCTAATATACATCGTTAATATTTTCTCCTTCACTTTCTTAAATCTAGACAAAAAAAAGGTATCAGTGCTCAAGTGCTGTCCTTAGGTAGCTCCTACACTGCACTGACATGTTCACACTGTCAAAGATCCCTTCTTTCTATCTGTCTGTCTGTCTCTTACATCTATGTTTATATCTAAAATCTATCTATGATCCACCTATTGCTAACATCTATGTTCTATATCTAACATCTATCTATGAGCTATCTGTCTGTATATTTCTATCTATCCATCCATCCATCTTTTGACCTATCTTGTTCAGGCATCTAGCTTTGAAAATCTAAGATCCTGTAGTCCTTTTTGCTGATGGTATTCATTCTTTCAAGGAAGGCTTTAATCCAGGAAGACCTTTCTTGAGACATATCAAATGTCTCATGGATTGCTATAGCACTCTGTATAAGAAATTTTCTCTATTCATATTATTTATAGAGAAAGTACAATTTTGAATATAATCAACAGGCAGCCATCACATCTGATTCCCCTCCTTGGTATCTGAGAGTCCTATCAATTTTCTCTCAAACACTGGAAAGAAAAATTCTCTTTCTTCCCATCTTGGATCTTTGAAGGTGTTTGCTGAATATCAAAACATTCTGAAAGAGAAATTTGATATCTGCAGAGGACAGAGCAGGTAAATATTTTGCACTAAGAAGATATTTGCAATAGTTATAGTAAATGCATTCTTTTCATTTTGTACCAAAGCCATCAGCTGAATCAGCTAATCAAGATGACTATTGATGGTCAGAACTGGAGGTAAGACCAAGTTTGCCTGGCCTAATACCAATGAACTGCTCAGGCAGTTAGTGACAGGCCACAAAAATATGCTGAAGCAGATGGATGTGCCCTCTTCTTCCTCCTTTCTCTTCCATTGATTTAAGAAAAGGAACCCTGGAAGCAGTGGAGGATACAGTAGAGTGACTACTGTTGCTATGGAAACTCTGGGAGCAACCACAAACTGCTGAATTTTCAGGCTGCCTTTAGTGTCTCTCCTCATCCAGGTCATTAGCATCAGGAGCTGCTTCTGCCTGTGACCCTGTTTTCTAGTGGGATAGTGACCCCCAAGTTCTCCAGTGTTGATTAGAACACTCTTGCTATAGAATAGCTATGGATACTCCAAGAGAAGATTCTTTTCACTTTGAAGGATGGTAAGAAATTTCACTAGAGAGGTAATAAGAAGAAACACTTTTACTTTGTATCCCTAAAGTTGATCCCTTCCTTATTCCATCTATCCATGATGCTTTGGAAGAATATGTGGCATTGGAAGCCATGGGCACTGATGTTGTGGATAAGGGGATCATTTCCCCTTTTTGTACCCATGTAACCCATGGCTAGTTAATTCAGTATGCTTAGTTAGTTAGGGTGGTGAGAAAAACACTGACATAGATATCAGGAGACCTGAATTTTGGCCCTGACTTTACTGCTATCTTGTCATGCAACTTTAGAAAAGTTACTTAATTATATTGTGTCTCAAATCTCTCCTTTTAACAAGCCAGGGTGATACCTACCATACATAGTGCAGGTACAATTTCACCATGTGTAGAAATCATATCATTCTTTGTGCTTGAATTCTTAGCACCCAGCATTTAGATAAAAGGTATCTACTAAGTGGGTTAGGTACTAGGCTAAGTACTTTTTACAAATGTTATTTGATCCTCACAACAATCCTATGAGGTAGGTGCTATTATTATTCTCATTTTACAGAGGAGAAAACTGACGTTGATAGAGTTTGAGTGACTTTCTCACAGTCATGCAGTATGGAAGCTAGAAAGTTTGGTTTTCCAGACTGAATATCTACTATTCTATCCACAGCACCACCAGTAGCCTCTCTTATTAATCACTTAATAAATTGTTGTTGATTGGTTGATTGATAGGTTCCTTTGCATTCTCAGCCCCACTCCCAGTACCCACTTGCTTTTGCTTAAAAATTACAGGGAGATTAAGAATTTTTCCTTCATATATTCTGTGTGATGTAGAATCAAGCTGGTCTATTTTTCAGAGAGGACACCAAGAAACAGATACCAGACCAATAGTCTGGTTTAATGGCCTTTTTTGGGCCCCACCCCACTTGGGCTCCAAGCTGATCCACTATTGTCTCTGAAACATACTTTTGACTATCTACATCAAATCCCAGAATGAAACTTCCCTGCCAACATTTCCCATGTGAATTCTACATGCCCAGGCTAAAGTAACCTCAAAAGGCTCACAAAGTTGGAGGCAGTTGATATCTGGCATAACTTTTAGACAAAGCTATTCCCCCTTTTGCCCTGGCATCCCCAGACTCAAACACTCCAGTTGAATCTCCATGCATTTATTAAACAGATCTTCCTTAAGTGCAGTTCTACCCATGTTATCATAAACTTCAATGACTTCTTATTACTTCCAGCAACCAAAATAAAATCCCATGCTGCATTTTTCAAAGTCTTACATAATTTGGCCCCTTCTTATCTTTCCAGTCTTCTTACTCCTCAATGTAGTGACATTCATCTCCTTGCTGATCCACAAATTAGACCTTCCATTTCCTGGCTTCTGGTTATTTTCATTGGCTGTCTTCCATGCCGGAAACTCTTGCCCTCCTCAAATTGGCCTCCTACTTCCTTTGGCATCCTTTGAGTCTCAATGACAGCTCCACCTTCTGCAAGAAGCCTTTCCCAGTCCTTAATCTTTCTTTGTGCTTTCCCTCTGAGATTACTTCCAAATTATCCTGTTTATATCTTGTTTATACAGAATTCTTTGCACCTCTGCCATTGAATTGTGAGCTCCTCAAGAACACGGACTGTTCTTTTAACTTTTATTTGTATTCCTAGTACTTAGCACTAACCTGGAACATAGTAGGTGCTTAATAATTGCTCATTGCTCTTCTCATCTCAGTTCCATTCAATTTCATTCTGTTCTGGTTCTTTTTGATTTCATTGCACTGTAGGACATTTTGTTGGGTGCAGAAGACAAAACCAAAGTTAAAGATGTCTCCACTCAAGGAACTTTATTTTGGGGGGAGGGATAGGCAAACTATATACAATAAGTAAATGCCAAATCATTTCAGGCCAGAAGGGCTTCCATTCAGAAAAGGAGATCCAACCTTGAAGGAAGCTAGAGATTCTAAGAGACTGAGGAGAAGGTGGGTATGCATTTAGGCAAGGAGGGTAGTCTGGACAAAGGTTCAGAGGGTAAAGTGGTGTATTATTGCAGTGGAGTCAGGCTCTCCTTATTCCAGACTGAACTATTCAAACTAAGCTTCTTGATCAGGGTGGGGATTGTCCTGGTGAAATCATTTGCTGAAGCAACCACAGGGGATGATGAACTGAAAGCCAGATATACAAAACCTCCCACTGCTTCAGTTCTATAAGTTTCACGGGCCACATTATATAGCCCATGAAAGATGTTATAAATATTTATAAGTCTCTGATGCTGACTGATGTGAACCCCCAATTTGTTAGGTGGTCAATAAACATTTATTTAAAGTACCTATATGTGCCAGAAACCGAATCAGACAGTGCAGGTACACATGAAGGCAAAAATCAGTTCCTGTTCTCAAGAAGTCCACAATCTAAGGAGGTAAATTATTTAGTGTGTACTTTATGGGTGTTAAAGGACACCTGGAAAATTAATAGAAGAAAATAACAAAGGCTATTTTTATAGCACTATAAAGTTTGGAAAATACTTTGGAAACATGATCCAATTTGATCCTCACAACTGTCCTGTCCTCTATCTATCAGATGGAAACGGAAAGTGGTATATGCCAGATGTGTGATTCTGGATAAATCTCTTAACTTTTCAGTGTTAGAGGCAATATAAATCCGTATTGAGAGAGGGAGTTTCCTCTTCTAGGAATTTCTTATACTGATGAAATCACCAGTCTATCCCTAGGTGTACTAAATCCCTAACCCTTTCCCTATATTTATGCCTATTTCTGTCTCTATCTAAAATCCTATTTCAAATAACCAGGAAACTGAGGCAGAGAAAGATTACCCAGGTTTACACAACTAGTAAGTATATTAAACAGGATTCAATTCTTATCTTCCTGACTCCAATTCCAATATGGTATCTATTAGGTCACAATGATTCTCAGGAATTACATTAGTAATTTGCATTTATATAGTACTTAATTATTGACCAAGAGGTTTCTTTATCATAGTCTTATGAAGTAACTTAAATGCTTCCCCTCAGGAAATATAAGGGTAGGAACTGTTTTATTCTTGTCCTTTTTATCTCCAGTGCTTATAGTACAGTATGCTTAATAAACATCTGTTGAATTTAAATATAATATAATTAACCCCATTTTACAGGTAAGAAAATTCAGGTTTCAGAGAAATTAAGGGATCTATTTTAGATCTCATAGCTTGTAAGAAGATGCAGAGACCTTGAATTGTAAAGATTGACAGAATGGATTCTTGGTGAAGTATAATTTAGATAAGAAAGCCCCTTCCCACTTGGTGATTTGGGATTCTCTTGAAGCTATTCTTCTTTCCATTTTATTAGACTCCCCTAAAGAAATATAGCAATAGCTTTCTATAAATCTGTAGTTTCTCATCGTCATTGCTATTGTGGGATTTCCCCTTTTTCCTTCTTCCACTTTCCTGTGACACTCAATAAACTTCCTGACCTCACTTTAGAGCAAGGATTATTAATTTGGTGTTCATGAACTTAACCTCTCTCCACTTTACAACTGTATTTCTATGTAATTGCATATATTGATAACTATTAATAGTTAATTAATAATTATTGATTAATTAATAGTTATTAATAACTATTTCTACATAATTGATTTCCTTTATAGTCTTGTGTGCTTTATACATTTTAATGATAACAATTTCTAGCATATGTGCAACACTTTAAATTTTAAAAGTGTTTTTAAAATATCATCTCATTTGATCCTCATTATGTCATTTGATCCTTGGGCAGTAAGTGTTATTATTACTCCCATTTTATAGATGAGGAAACTGAGGCATATGGAAGTTGTGATTTGGTTGGGCTCATCAGTATATGTTTCAAGACAGATTTGAACTTAGTTCTTTCTGACTCCAGGTCGAGTACTCTATCCCCTGTGCCATTTAAAACTATTATTCAGATTAGCAGTCCATAAATTTCCCAGATTGTTGAAGGAATCCATGATACAAACCTCTAAAACATGACTGGACTATCAAATTCTAGACCCTTTTCCCCACCTTTTTCCCCATTTTCATATTTTTTAGCACATATCCAGACTCCTAGATACCCATTTCTCCTAGTATTAATTGAAAAGAAGGTGTGTTGATACAGATATTCATTGGAGGAAGGTAATGGAAGAAGCACTTATTAAAGGCCTGATACATGCTAGATACTGTGACAAGAGCCTTAAAAATTTCTCATTTGATCCTCAAAACAATTCTGTGAAGTAGGTGATAATTTCCTCATTTTTACAGACAAGGAAACTAAGGCAGACAGAGATGAAGAGATTTGTCCTGAGTTACAGAACTACTAAATAATTGAGGCCAAATTTTTAGGTATCTTTCTAACTTGAGGTCCAGTGTTCTATCCATTGTGCTACCAAACTGCCAGTATTCATTGGCTAAAATCTGTATAAATGACCCAGAATAGTACTTGGCCAGAGCTAACCACTTATTCCACAGCTAGTATTTGTGGTTATAGCATTTGTAGCTCAGATGTATTTTTTTTAAATGGAAAAGAATGTGCATGAAGGCTGAAATATTCCCATCATCAAATTCTTGTCCATTTGGCAGGACCCAAAGGCTGTATAAGCAAACATTGGCTAGTTAGACAATTCTGGCTAAAATGATTGGGTCAGTTCTGTTAAAAAACAATAACTCATCATTGACAGCTAATAAAAATAAACAAATAATCTACCAAACTCTTCCCATAAAATCCTAAATTTAGGTTTAATTTTGACCACACAGAAAAATAATAATTTCATAGCATACATTTTCCTTAGCATCTAAATAAGTTGTACACAATATAAACAGAAATCTCTAATACATTTGATCTTCATCCCTTTCCAATTCAGTCCATGTACATATTAAGTTCAAAATCTTCTGTTTGGCATTTAACATCCTTATAATAATCTGTCTCCAACCTCTCTTTGTAGGCTGATTACACATTACTCCTTTCTTATGCATGCTGAATGCCAGCCAAGCTAGTTTACATATGGTTCATTACACATATATGACATTCCATTTCCTGCATCCAAGCCTTTCTCACAGGCTGCATCTTGTTCCTGGAGTGCTCTTCCTCCTCACCTACAGCCATGAAATTCCTTTCAGTTCAAGTGACACCTTTTTAAAGAGGCCTTTCCCAGTGATCTCTCCATTTCATATATTTTGCATTTAAGTGGGATAAAGGGATTGGCACACATCCCTTTCCTTTCTTCCCCACGGGGCATTTCTACTATGGGTCCATGAATGTGGTTCAGATGAGTTTAAGACCAGGGAGAGCTTAGCCTGTAATAAAGAGGCATTATTCTCTCCTCTTTTTTTGTTCACTCTTCTCATGTCATTAAACTTGATTGGAATCCTGGACCATATACTTATATCTTAAGTTATAGTTCTTTTCTAGAATCTCCCCACAGGTAGAATGAAAAAGTATGCAATGTACAGGAAAAATCAGGAATGGGACAGATATTTATTTCCTACATACATAGAATTCTAAAAGGCTCAAATGGCTCACCACAATTATTGACAGAACAACAACTTAAAAGAGGCTGACACTTAAACCTCATCAAAATACAATGTAGTTTGTGAGATTGCCTAGTAAATATTCTTTACCCATTTTACCTCAGCTCTGCACTGTCCAAACAAGTCTGTGTCTTCTGGGAAAAAATGGGTCAAGTTTGGGTCCATTCTCTGAGTATAGTTTTCTCTCTCTCTCTCTCTCTCTCTCTCTCTCTCTCTCTCTCTCTCTCTCTCTCTCTCTCTCTCTCTCTCTCTCTAAATTAGGATAGTTTCTGGGAAGACCTTTCTAAGCCATGAGTCAATTCCATCTAAGTCTGTTAGATCTCTTGAATTTTCAAGATCATCTCCAAGCCTGGACACATCCATCTTGGAATAGATACTTATTCATATAGGCAACATGGAATAATGTGAATGGGCACTGAATTTAGAGCCAATTAGACTTGTGTTTAAATGGAGGCAGAGATTTACTAGCTATGTAAAAACCCAAGGCAGGTCACTCAATCTTTCTGTCTTAGTTTTTCCATCTGTAAAATGGGATTGTGTTTAATTTTCAAACATCAAAGGGAAAAAGGACCCAGCCTCAGGTCTGGGTATGGAGAACATGCTTTTTATTCCAGAGTTCATAATATGTGTTTGGAGAATGATGTCAAGGACAAGATGCTCCACCCTATTGAGTTGTGAAAGAATCCAACCATTCTGGAGAACAATCTGGAATTATGCACAAAAAGTTATCAAACTGTGCATACCCTTTGATCCAGCAGTGCTGGATTTCCCAAAGAAATACTGAGAAGGGGAAAGGGACCTGTATGTGCCAAAATGTTTGTGGCAGCTCTTTTTGTAGTGGCTAGAAACTGGAAAATGAAGGGATGCCCATCAATTGCAGAATGGTTGGGTAAATTATGGTATATGAAGATTATGGAATATTATTGTTCTGTAAGAAATGACCAACAGGAGTAATACAGAGAGGCTTGGAGAGACTTACATCAACTGATCATTATACACTTCAACAACAATACTGTATAAGGATGTATTCTGATGGAAGTGAATATCTTCAACATAGAGAAGAGCTAATCCAATTCCAATTGATCAATGAGGGACAGAATCAACTACAACCAGAAAAGGAACACTGGGAAATGAGTGTAAACTTTGAGCATTTTTTGTTTTTCTCCCCAGGTTATTTTTACCTTCCTAATCCAATTCTTCCTTTGCAACAACAACAACAACAACAAAATTCGTTCTGCACATATATATTGTACCTAGGATATACTATAAGATATTTAATATGTATGGGAATGCCTGCCATCTAGGGGAGGGATGGAGGGAAGGAGGGGAAAATTCGGAACAGAAGGGAGTACAAGGGATAATGTTGTAAAAAATGTTATAATTATAAAATTAATAAAAAATATATATAAAAAAAGGAGTAGCCAGGTGGTGCAGTGGAGAGATCACCAGCCCTGAAGTCAGGAGGACCAGAGTTCAAATCTGGCCTCAGACACTATACTTAACACTTCCTAGTTGTGTGACCCTGGGAAAGTCACTTAACCCCAATTGTCTCAGCAAAAAATAAAATAAAATAAAAATTTAAATAAAAATATATAAAATAATAAATAAAAATTTATGAAGGTCCAACCATTAAAAAAATGATCAGTAAAAAAAAAATGCTCCATCCTATACCTTAAAGGTAGCATAGAGAAATTGTCCTGATTTAATCTACAACATGAAAGATAAAAGAGCTCTCAGTTTCTGGACAATTCATTTAAAAATCCCATGAGGAGTACCATAGCATACGTAGATAGTATAGTGAATAGAGCATGGGTCCTTGAGTTCAAATTGTACCTCAGACAGTTAACACTTATTAGCTGTGTAAGTCTGGACAAGTCTCTTAATCCCAATTACCTTGCGCCCCCCCTCCCCCCAAATCCCATGATAATTCTTCTGACTTCCTAGGGAGTCAGGGTAATGTTAATTGTTCAAGTGTTTGCCTTTGACTCAGAAAGAACAAGATGCAAATTCTCTTTCTGATATTTAATAATTCCACGTGCTCAACAGGCCATAAAGGGAAAGCCTCCTTTTTCTCTCCTTATTCAAGTCCAAGGGTTTGTCGAGAAGCAAGAGACTCAGACTTGAATGTGCCCTGTTCAACCATTGTGTAACATGGGTTTCCCATATTTATTTATCTATGAATATGTTGTATCCCTCCAGTAGTATAAGCTGTCAAAGGACAAAAAATATTACCCTTTTGTACCTTGTATTCCAAGCACAAGTCTGTATAAAATCTAGCACATAGTATGGATTTAATAAAAGCTTTTTGACTAATTACTAAACCCCATTGCCTTTGTTTCTTCATAACCATACATACACACACACACACACACACACACACACACACACAAACATATATATACACAATTGGAGTAATATGTTATATTATTCTTCTGGTCTTTGGATCATGATATGTTTATCCTTCCATGTTTCCATAAATTCTTCCTGTTTGTCAATTTTATGAATCATAACATTCTATTGTATAAATATCTCTTTATTTATTCAGCAATTCTAACTGAACCTGTCAGTTGGTACCAGTTTTTCCCATTTCTAATGAAGTGGATCTGAATCCTTTGGTGAAAGTAAATCTTTATTCCTGTTTGCCCATATTTGATAATAAAGTCCAAGCATTGTTGTTCAGATTCCTTAATTATCAGAGGAATAAAAATCAAGGCAATCTTAAGATTTTTTTTGACAGGGGGAGAGAAGGTGAAGTTGAACCTCCAACAATGCATGCATCTGTGTAATTCATACTATAGTTTAATCTTTGAGATCTTTCTAGGGACACCAAGAGCTTATGTACAATTACTATCTTTCAAGAGGAGGATTTGAACTCGTCTTCCTGTTTTAAAGCCAGCCCTCTAATCACTATTACCAGAAGCTTTTTTACTTAGTGCTTTAAGCCAATAATCAGTTACAATATCCATTGTTGTTAGGGTTGTGGGAAAAGAGGCACTTTCTTGGTGGAGCTTTAAAATGATGAAAACTTGGAAGAACATCCTAGTAAAAGGCAATGAATCACCAAACTGATCATGTAAATGCTGATCCAACAATTGCAATTGAAAGGGGATTTTTTGTTTGTTTGTTTGTTTTTAATTAAGTGAATTCAAAAGAAACTTGATGTGATAATGCAAATCCTATATTTAAAGTCAGGATCTGGATTATAATCTTGGTTTTGCTATTAACTTCATGTGTTACAGAGCCAAATTCTTTGGGTCTCAGTTTCCTCATCTGAAAAATGAAAGAATTGGATTAGATGATTTCTAAAGTCTCTTCAAGAGCTCAAAATCATATAATCTTGTGGTTAGTTTAGTTATGGTCCAGTCAATTGCAAATGACAAGGGCATGTGAATGTTTTACATTTTCATTTGACTTACTGTGAAAAGAGTGTTTTTGTTGTTATTGCTTTGTTTTTTATTCTTATAATATCATTATATTCATAGAACAAATGCACATATCCATTCCATCCTCTGGTCTTATAGTAGCTGAGCTTGGATAAGTGTAGGGCAAGATGATTCCTTGGGTCAGTTTAAAAAGTGGTCACTGTATATTTGGCACATTTTGGATAAAAATGTTTTCATCAAGGCTGAGGGTAGAGAGCAGCTACTTCTGTTAAAAGACATGACATGCCCTTCAATGATCTCCAAAACAATCAAATCAGTTTTTGTACCTCTGCCCAAAACTCTGGCAAAACTTCTCTTCCAGATTTCCTGTTTAGATGATTGATTCTTATAAGTCTTCTCACTTCCAAAGAAGTAGTGGGGTGTAATGTTCTGGCTTTGGAGTCAGATAGTCAAAAAACATTTATTAAGCCTTATTATGTATCAAGCATTGTGCTAAGTACTTTATATATAACGAAAAGTAAAAGACAGTTTTTGCTTTCAAGAAGAATTAGATTCAAATCCATGAATATATAGAAAAATTTCCCACAGGAAAAGTGAAGTTCATTGTGAGGAAATCATACATCATTTGTGTATTCTTAGATATATAGTATAAAGGAGAGAGAGCACTGCTTATAGAATTAGAAGGCGTAGGTTCAAATCCCATTTCTGATGCTACCTGTATGACTTTGGCAAAATCATAACCCCCATGGGTTTCAGTTTTCTTATCTGTAAAAATAGGGACTTAGGCTATGTGAGATAACTATTGATATTTCTTCTAGCTCTAGATCTAAAGGTGTAAAACCTAAATAGAGGACATTGCTCTCAGTAAACTTAAAAGAAGATCAAATGTATTTCTTTTTCTTAGTTGAACCTTCAATAGGTTCCCATTATCTATTTGAAGAAATTGAAAATGTTTTAAGCTGACATTTAATTCCTTCCACAATCTGACCACAATCTGTCTTTTCAGCTTGGATCATATTATTCCTTTTTATGAATTCCTTGCTTCTCCCTTTCCCTTTATTATATTCTCAACACTTAGAATAGTGCTTGGCACACTATAGAAACCCAATAAATGCTTGTAAACTTTGTTTGACTTCTGGCAAAATTGGATAATCTTTCTTCTCCTGATCTTGTCCTGCTTCCTTCCATTTCCCTATTTTGGCTCATTCAATTCTCTTTATTTCTGCAATGGATTTTCCCCTACTTCAGTGTTTAGACAATTGAAATCTCCCCTTTTTATTCAAGGACCATCTCAGGTAAAATTTCACTCCTAATTAAAAATTCCCCCTTCCTTATCCAATCTCTCAACACTTTGTTTGAATCTCTCTTATGCATGTGTTAATTTTTGTATTATAGAAATTTCGGTATATATCTCATTGCTGTTACTAGCTTCTAAGGTCCTTGAAAAGGATCTTGAATTCAATTTAGTCTTATTCATATTAGATATTTCTAGCATAAAACCTTTGTTGTTCTTGTTGTTGAGTTTCTCAGTTGTGTCCAACTCTTTATGACCTAATTTGGGATTTTCTTGGCAGTTATTGGAGCAGTTGTCATTTCCTTTGCCAGGCCACTTTGCAGATGAGGAAATGGAGGCAAGCAGAGTTAAATGACTTGCCCAGAATTACACAGCTAGTAAGTGTCTAAGGCCGGATTTGAATTCATGAAAATGAGTTTTCCTGGTTGAAGGTCCAGTTCTTTATTCACTGTGTCTCCCAGCTGCTACAGCATAAAACCCAGTGACTTGTTTATAATTGGTTGTTAATAGGTGTTTAAAAAAATAAATATTAAATGAAAGGAGGATAATAGAATTGTACTGTAGGGTTGCAATGCAACCTTGATTTATTCTACATAACTTGCCATAGGGGGAGAGGGAGGGAATCGATAAACATGAAACAGGATTCAGGGATGATATAAAAATTAGAATATTGAAAGACATTGTAGCATTGTGTATTTGAAGTAATCTTGGAAAAAACTCTGTCCCATACAATGCAAATAGGGATTATAGGAAAACATATTGATGGGAGTGATATTTTCACTTATCTAGAATGCTAAATATGAAATAACATCACATCAATGGTAATTGTATTGTATAATAACAATAATGTAGTTATAATTGTAAAGTGACTACTTTTTGACATGAAAAGTCAATCAACAAACATTTATCAAACATCTATTTGGTTCACTGGGATCCAGATGAAACAACCTACTTTTAATGAAATTTGATTTCCTCTTTTTTTGTTTCCAAATATCCCTTAATGCCTTTTATTCTCATGATATTCCATCCCCTGCTGAGCTTCTCATCTAGTTATGCTTTCTGCTAATATAGTTCCCAAATGCTTAGAAGCCAAATTACTTTTAGAAATGCTATGTCATCATTATCATCATTTTTCATCCTTCAATACAGAATGATAATGACTACCTGCCATATAGGGGAAAGGAGAAGAAAAATTGGAACAGAAGGTTTTGCAAGGGTCAGTGTTGAAAAACTACCCATGCATATGTTTTGTAAATAAAAAGCTACAATAATAATAAAAAAGAATGACCATGTTGCTTTCTTTGTGCTGTGGAGTAGCCATGGGTTTCTGGGAAATTATGGTATCATAAATTTTGGTCTGGGAGAGACCTTAGAAGCTCTGGAGGAGGTAGAGAAACCAATCTAAGTCCAGGTATCGGAATATCACAAATGATTTACTAGGTGTGAGCAAGGGCTATTAAAAAATCCATTTACTTGGGTTATAAGAACATAGTTGTCAAATACTGAGCAAGGATACACATTTATAGTCTTGGTTTTAGGTTATGTTAATATTGATTTCCTCATTTCCCTTTCTTTCCATTTCTTTTTCTGCTTAGAATAGTAACTACTACTACCCACACACAGCTGACATTTATATAGCTACATAATGTTTTATGTACACTCCTCATGAGCAAATAGTGGGGATTCAGAATAAGGACTGGCAGGATCCAGTGGCCCAATATTTTGAAAGGAAAATCAGACAAGAGGGAGAGGAAACTCTTGGTAAGAATATTCTTGGCAGTTTGTAGGAGAAGGTGGAATTGCCAACTTGTATATTGGTAAAGTTGACCTCCATTCTAGACAAAATCCCACAACACAGCATTAAGGGAATAGTTAGTGACATTTAGAAAGAGAAATAATGATCTCTAAAAGCCAGCATGCAATTATCAAGAGCAGACCAGGTCAGACTAATCACATATTTTCAGATGCAGTAGTCTGTATATGTCATGAGGCACTTCTCTAAATGCCTTAAACTAAAGGCTCAACTTGTAATCCTGTTTCTGGCTTTTGGTGCCAAATTTTAGGGAGAGTGATAAAAACTGGAACGTCTCAAGAAGAGCAACCAGAAAAATGACGTTCTAAAGACTGTCAAGTAAAAACCTTTTGAAGAAGGTGGCTTTATTTATTTATTTTTAGGATAGATTTAAATCGAGGGGAACTTTTTGGGTCATCTGGTCCTGCCTAGGACTTATGAAGATTAAATGACTTATCTAGAACCATACAAAAAAAAAATAAATCCTGGATTTGAACCCAGGTCCTCTGTTTCCAACTCTATTACTCTTGTTATCAAACTACACAACCTTAAAAAGTTAGCAAAGAAAACTGGAAAAGAGAAGTTGAGGAAAAATTATTATCACAGATACCCTAGGGAAACAGTGATTAAATTGAATTTTAAAAGGTTCTTTTAAGTATAATTAGAATCAATAGACAGAAAAAGAGGAGTTCATCTCTTTGGAAGAAAGAATTTTCTGAGAACAAGATTAAAAATTATTTGCTGTGAGAGGTAATGAACTACCCATCAGTGGAAGTATTTGAGCTGGAGTTTGATGTCTTATCAATGTTGTAGAAGAGGGGAGAAGGGTTGGGCAAGCTGATCATGAGCATCTTCTCTATATTTCTATAGCAAAACTTGGCTCTACCTAATATAGCCACAGCATACAGCCTTGGTCTCTATGGTGAGTGTAGCTTATATAATACCTAGCCACATCCCTTCTGTACATTGATAAATGTTTGAACAATCTTAACCTACGGGAACTTTTACATTGCTTCCCACCAGGCTAGAAGATCTATTTTGCTTTCTGCAAATTGTGGGTGAACATCTCCTTGGCTTTGCTAAGGGCTTGGTCAGCTGGAACCTCCACGTGAGGGGCCACTCCTACTCCCTCCCAGGAGGATTTGTCCCCAGAGCCAACTGATCGGGCCGTAGGGATGGTGATATAGAGGTCGGTGTCATCCACATGGTAGGTCTGAGGGGGTTGGCAACCACCACTGGTTACCTCCCCAATGACCAAAGCCCTCCCGAGCCGCTGCATGATGTACACAAACTCCTCCGCGGCACCCGCCGTCATGCTGCTGGTGAGGATGATCACGCTCTTTTTGGAACCGTATCGTTCACCTGCAAGAGATACAGTAGATAGAATGTAAGGTTTGGGAAGGCTGAGATAGTTTCATTTCATCTTTGTATTGCCAGCATTGAAGATTACACAATAAGTGCTTTAATAAATGCTTCTTGATTGATTAAAAATCTCACAAGTGAACCTCCACCTGGGAAGGATAAAGAGGTCTCAGGGTGCTTTCCTTTTTGAGTCTGTTGCTGACACATTTTGTGATGATAGAAGGAGCAGTAGAGATCAGGGTTCTAATCCTGATTTTATCACTAACTCATAGGAACATAGATTTACAGCTAGTAAGGATTGTAGAAGCCCTTGAGCTCATTTTACAGATGAGGAAACTGAGACACAAAGAAATTAAGTGACTTGGCCATTGAATCAGCCCCCTAGGAAGTATCCAAAGAAGGATTTGAATCTCGGCAGTTCCTGATCCATCCTTGTGAAGTCTACAACTGCCTACATTTAGGTTCCTCATCTGGAAATTCATACTAACAGGGTATAAAATCTTGTTGTCTTTTATGATTACAAAGCCCTTTACATTCACTCTCTCATTTAGACTTCATAATAACTCTTTGAGGTGGTTTCCCATTTTACAGCTGAGAAAACTAAGGCTCAGAGAAATAAAGAAACTTTTCCAAGTCCATATACTATGTTCATGGAGCCAGAACTGTCAGCCAGCCTCCTGTGCCCAGTTCAGTAATTCTATTATACCACCCTTAATTATTAGATTTAAAACTGGGAGGTGTCTTTGAAGCCATTTGATCCAATGCTGATATTGTACAATGGAGACAACAAAAGGCACAGAAGAGGAAAGGATTTGCTCAGGATATTGTAATGTAATATAATATAATATAATATAATATAATATAATATAATATAATATAATATAATATAACATAACATAACATAACATAACATAACATAACATAACATAACATAACATAATATAATATAATATAATATAATATAATATAATATAATATAATATAATATAATATAATATTATATTATATTATATTATATTTATGATATGATATGATATGATCAGTATATTGTAAATGGCAGAACCAGGATTTGAACCCAAGTCCTCTCACTTCAATTCCATTATTCTCCTCTCCCTTTGATTTTCTTATATAATATTCTTGTTGTAGAGCTCAAACAAGATAATGGATGTAAACATTATATACAGTTCTCCATTTTAATGGAACTCTTATAGGATGTGGTATCTCTTCCACTTACAGACTTATATTCCTGATCTTATATCTTTTAAGAATAGTGGGAGAACTTAGTTCAATATCCACCTAATTGAATTCTCCATATTTGTTGTTATTCAGTAATGAAGTAATGGAAGTCTCCTGAAGGTGAATTTTGATTTCTTAAGAACAGAGAATTGTATGCCCTAAAAACCAGTGAGTTGATGATTTGAATAAAGATATAGATGCTATACTTATCAAATTTGCAGATGAAACAAGAGGCAGCTAAGTAGATCAGTAAATAGAGTGCAAGATTTGGAGTCAGGAAGACCCGGCTATAAATCCAGCTTCACAAGGACTTTGGGCAAGTTACATTTTAAACTCTATTTCAGTTTCCTCAACTGCAAAATGGGGATAATTAATAGCACCTATCTTCCAGGGTTGTTGCAAGGATCAAATGAAATAACATTTGATTATATAAATGTCATTTTTATTATTTCTATACAATGCTGGGAGATATAGCCAATCTACTATATCATTGTATCAGGTTTCAAAAGAATCTTGATAGGCTAGAGTACTGAGGGTAAATTTAATAAGGTAAAATTTAATAGAGACAAATGTAGCTTTACACTTGGGTACCAAAAAAAAATCCATTTCACAAATTTGAAATGAAGGAAATATAATTAGTAGATGTTCTGAAAAAGATCTGGGAGTTTCAGTAGACTGCTAGTTCAATATGAATCAGCTATATGATGAGTTATCCAAAAACAAAAAACAAAACAGATGGAATCTTGGGCTGATTAAGGGAAGAATTGTTTTTGAGAATATGGAAAAAGGTTAAATGGTGTAGTTGGGTCTGAAGTCAGGGAGAACTGAGTTCAAATATGAACTCAGATATTAACTGGCTTATGATCCTGGATAAGCCAATTAATCCTGTTTATCTGTAAAATGAGCTGGAGAGAGAAATGGAAAACCACTCTAGTATTTTTGCCAAGAAAACCCTAAATGGGATTACCAAGAGTTGGACAGAATTGAAAAACAAGTAAACCTGAAGTTCCATTGAACTCTGATGTCATCATACTGAGTATTGTGTTCAGATCTAAGTGCCCCAGTTTAAGAGGAGTGTGGATAAAATGGTGAGGTCCAGAGGAGAGCAATCAGGATAGTGAAGGGTCTTGTATCCATGTCACCTGAGGACTGGTCTTAGGAACCAGAAATGTTTGATTTAGAGAAGACAATCTGAGATGAGTTGAGTAAATAAACAATGGCTTGAAGTATATTAAAGATTGGTTGAAGGGATTATACCCACTCTGTTGGATCCCAGAGATAGGGCAGAATGAGGAGCAATAAGTAGAAGTCAAGAAGAGACCATTTTAGGTCTGATATCAGGAAAATCTTCCTAACAATGGCACTTATTGTTAACAAAGACATTTGTCCAAGAGTGGAAAGGGTCAATACAGAAGTGATAGCTTCTCCTTCTTGAAGACATCCCCTTCTCTGATTATTTCACAGAGGAGATTTCTAGTCCAAAGGACTCTCTCTCAACTCTCAAGCTCTGTGATTTTGTGACAGCTCTTATATCTCCCCAAAAACCTGCCAGAACCAAAGATATAATGCTTGAAGGGCGGTCAGAGGCCTTGAAGGGAGGTCTTGTCCAAGCCCTCATTTACAGATGGAGAATCTGAGACCTGGCAAGTTTAAGAAAATTGCTTGAAGTCACATGGGTAGGAAGTGCCCCATCTAGGATTTGAACTTAGATCTTTTTAATTTAGAGACAGAACTTTTTATATTTTACTCTGATGCCTGGTACAATCTGAAATGGCTTCAACTCTTTGGATTGTTGGATTTGCCTGGGTTAGAAGATAGTCAAGGGGGTATTTTCCCCCTCATGCTGATTTCCCAGAGGTTTGCCAACAGTGCAACATCATTATAAGGCTATCAGTGTTATGAATTCCCAAACCTCAGTTACATCTGTGTTCAAACAGAAGGACAAAGGAAAAATAAGATCTAACAGCAATAGGATTTTTTAGTTATCTCTATTAAGCGTATCTAAATCATGGCTCCTCTCCACTGAACTGTAGAATCACAAGCACATTTTCTGCACGTTCTAACATAGTAGCACATGTCCTCATAGATAAAATACTGAACCAAGGGGTTCAAAGGCTTTTTTTCTAGTCTTGTGGTTTCTTACTATTTGAATTTCCTTATATGGTTTGTTAGCCTCTTCAAATCACAGAATATGAAGATTGGAAGGGACCTAGGAGGTTATTTTGTCTAAATGTAAATTCTCTCCATTACATCCCTGAAAAGAAGTCATGGAATTTTGCTTTCTTTTATTTTTAAATCTTTATTTCTGAATTTCTTCCCTTCCCTTCTACCCAATGAACTGTCCCTTGTAAAAATATTTAAAAAAAGAAAAAATGGTGTAGAAAACCCAGGAATCAACAGTATTTGATAGTATACATTATAGTCTATCCCCATAGTTCCTCACCTCTTTAAGAAAGGTAGGGACCTGTATTTTCTCAATTCTTCTCCAAGGACGTTTGGTAATTAGAATTATGAAACATTCTATTTTATTTCTCTGGTTTCTTTCCTGTTTACAAGGTTGCAATTATTGCATCTAGTCTTTTCCTGATTGCGTTTATTTTATTCTTTATTAGTTCATTTAAATCTTCTTTTCAGTCATCCTTTTTCCAACATAGTAATATTTCATTGCATACCTATACCACAAGTTCTTTATCCATTCCCCAATTGATGAGCACTGACTTAGCTTTGGATTTCCTACCCTGGAGATATATCATCTTGACAGATGACTAAATAAAGTACAAACCATCTAGTCCCATTGTTCTAGTCAATCTCAGACTAAACCTTGCTTCTCACGGCTATTCATTTATTTACTTAAGAAATTTTCATCTATCTTGTCACTCTATTTTACTATCCCAACCCCTAATTTTCTCTCTTTGGGCACAGAAATTAAATTACTAGGACTTTTATTTTTGAAAAGGATGTACTAATTCTTTCTTTATATATCAGCTTATTATCCTAACTTAGCAAACCCAAACTCTTCTTCCTGGTTCCTACTTACATAAATAAATACATCGATAAACAAATAAATAATCAGATAAATAATATTTCTCCTCCTATGATATATTATTAATTCTATTATATCTTCCTCCTTGTCCCTTCTCCTCCTCTCCCTCTCCTCTTTCTTCTTCTCCTCCTTCTCGTCCTCTTCTTCCTCCTTTTTTTCTCTCTGTCTCTCTCTCTTCCTCCACCTCTCTCTCTCTTTTTCTTTTCCTCTCTCTCTGTCTGTCCATCTTTTTCTATCTCTGTCTCTCTCTCTCCTCCCCTTTTTTCCTCCTCCTCTTTTATCTTCTCCTGTTACAATGTAGTGTCTTTGAAGGCAAGAATGTACTTAACTATTGCATTTGTCTCCTCAAGGCTTAGCATTGTACCCACATTATAGTAAGCATTTAAAACATATAGCTTCATCCATTCATTATTTTTCAGTGCTTTGTGGTCTTAAAAGTTCAGATAATAATGTTTTTATTGTCCTTGACTTTCCTTGCCATCTGCAGCTGATTATGAGCTTTGTATAGGAGCTTTATTTCTGTCTCGGACATCCTTGAATATATATGACTAGGTGTGAGATATCCAAATTAAGAGTATGGACATTTTAGACATTTAAAAGTATAATTCCATTTTGGTTTCTAGAACGTTTGAATTAATTCATGACCTTACCAGTATTAGAATGCCTGTTTTTCTGCAGCCCTCCAATATTTTTATCCTTCTACAAAACCATTCACTGTGATTCTCTTAATGTAACCTAAAATTGCATGAAGTTTTTTGGTTGTTGACTCACAGTAAACTTAAAGTACCCTAAAACTATTGAATCATTTGTCTCCTCTTGCCATTTTAAATTGCTTTAATAGACCTCAGATACAACTTAACATTCATCCCTATGAAATTTCATTTCATTTGCTTTGGTCCAATGTGTTCTTACTTGTTAAGATTTTTTTTTTACTCCCTCTACAATTTAATTAGCTATTCCTTCCACTTTTGCAATATCTGAAAAATATGCTAAGCTTATCGTTTGAATAAAATGTTAAATAGCACAGTGTTTGGGTTTCATCACTAAGGTATTTTACTACAGACTTCCTTTTGATTAAAGGATCTTTCAAAGCATCTCCTAGATTAGGGGATCAGTGATCATACAACCAGTTCTAAATCTACTTAATTATATTAATTATTTTAATATAATTTAATATTAATTATATTATTATTTAGGTAATGTTTTTGAATAATTTCCACAAGAATAAGAGGAGAGAAACTTTATCAAATGTTTCAGTAAAATCTAGGCAAACTAGATTTTCTTCTAGTAATCTTGTCCCCCCCAAAAAAGAAGTGAGATTAGTCAGTATGACCTACTTTTGTTGAAACCATGCTGGCTCTTTGCTGTTATTGATTTCTTTCTTAGAGATTTACTAGCCATGTCATTAGTAATATATACTGGAACTTAGGTTGCAATTGAAGCCTATTAAGCTCACTGGATTATAGACTGCTGAGTTCATTTTCTTTCTGTTGTTAGAATTTGGGACACCATTTGTATATCTCTTGTATTTCTTATGATTTCTCAGAAGTCACTGATAGTGACTCAGTAATCCTATATCTGCCAGCTCTTCCAGGATGTGTAATTCATCAAGGGTTAACTAGGTAGTCTGGTACTATAACCCTTCTTACCTGAGTATTCAGTATCTCTGTCCTATGAATTTAAGAATATTCTCTTTAACAGAGGAATTAGAAAAGAAATATGAATTGGGCAGCCCCAGCTTTAGCTGTTTTTCATTATTATATCACTATTCATCCAAGCTTCATATCTGGTACTCTTTTTGGTCCTTTTATTTTCCTCAATTAAAAAAAATAAGCAAACCCAAAATAACCACCCCCAGAAGTCATTTTATTGTCCCCTACTGACTACCCTAATTTTTCCTGTTTTTATATTCTCCTCCATTATCTGCTTTCATTTCCATCATTTTTATGTTTTTTAAAATCTAACTTGTTGATAAGTTCTTTGTGTGTCTGCACCAATCTCTTTAGAGCAATTCTTTTCATCCTCTGAGAAATCCTTTAAAGACCACCTAATCCAACACCAATTAATCCTCTAAAATGACTGTTCTAAACCAAGAGGTTTTAATCTGGAATCTGTGAACTTGGATTTCCAAGCTTTTAAACTATTTTGATAACTGTTTTTCAATGTTTTTGGTTTGCTTTATCATCTTATGGATTTTATATTTCATATCTTAAAAAAAATCATTCTGAAAAGGGGTCTCTAGGTTTCACCAGACTGCCAAGACACAAAAAGGTTACAGATTCCTAATTCATGCTGAATAACAACTGAAAAAGAAGTATGCTGTAAGGAAAACCAATCAGTTAAAAGTTTATACTTCAGATATCCCTCTCACCTGTGACCTGAGGCTGTGTCCAGATTTCACTGATGGAATCATTTGGTCTGTTGTAGATCCGGTCTAGAAGAACCTCTTGACCTTCATCAAAAAAGTAGGAGCACATAGCGGAAATGGAGGAGGTGGGGCCTCCTATGTTGAACCTGTTGGACATTAACTAGAATTAGAAATTCTCGAAATCAAACTAAAACTACTTGATCATAGAAACCATTCCATTTTCCTCTTATGCATCCCATTGTAAGCATAGATAAATTTTCCTTCAGATTGTTTTATAGGTCATGATTTTTTCAAGAAATCATAAAATCCCAAAGTTGGGAAGAAATTCAGTGATCTACTGTGTCATATATCACGTTGTCTTAGTTTTCTCAAGGAAATTGAAAAGGAGGAAAAGGAGAAAGGTTGGAATAGATAATATCTAAAAAAATCTTTCTAATTTAGAAATTCTAAGGTGCTTTAGAAATTCTAAGATGCTAACTTAGCAATGGGTAACAGGTATAATTACTCTTTTGAGATTGTTTTGAACTTTTTCCTGGGTCTCAGTTTCCTCATTTGTAAACTGAGGTGGTTAGAATAAATGGCTTTTGAGGTAGCTTCCACATCCATTTAATTTTTTTTTTTTGGCAATAAGGGTTAAATGACTTGCCTAGGGTCACATAACTAGTAAGAGTTTGGGACTGGATTTGAATATAGGTGCCTCTGACTCCAGGGCTGATCCTCTATTCACTATGCAACCTTTCTGCCCCCATGTTATTTAAGCTTGACCCGTACTATTGACACTTGATTGAATTAGACAATCAAGAGTGCAATAAACCAACCTAAGATTTGTGATTACAGATTTTGGAGTATATACCCTGAGAATATAATAATTGGCTTTCCCAAGTAGTGCTGAGTCTAGCACATTTCTCCTTCTAACAGTCTTGAATTCTTGACTTTTTCTGGGGTCCTTTAATTATTATTAACAATAATTTCTGTTGGAAATTTTCTGGTGCCCAAATGACCATAGGGATAATCCCTTAATTCTAAATTATGATATTTAGAATTTATAAATGAATGAAGGTTGGACTTCAGTGGAAGGAACAATTCATTCCAAGTTAGAGTTCTTGACTTTATTACTTATATATTTATATATATTACATATATAATTTATATTTATTATTATATATAATATATTATATCTTCTTGATCCAACCATTCTGAATAGCAATTTGGAATTATGCCCAAAGGGCTGGCAAAATGTGCATACTCTTTGATCCAGCAGTGTTTCTACAGGCTTATATACCAAAGGGATCTTGAAGGTGGGAAAGGGACCCAAAAGTGCAAAAACGTTTGAGGCAGCCCTGTAGCTAGAAACTGGAAACTGAGTGGCTGCCCATCAGTTGGAAAATGGTTGAATAAGTTATGATATGTGAATTTAATGAAATATTATTGTTCTATAAGAAATGACCAGCAGGATGATTTCAGAGAGGCCTGGAGAGACTTACATGAACTGATGCTGAGTGAAATGAGCAGAACCAGGAGATCATTGGACATGACAATAGCAAGATTATATGATGATCAATTCTGATGGATGTGGCTCTTTTTAATAAGGAGGTGATTAAGGCCAGTTCCAATAGATTTGTGATGAAGAGAGCCATTTACACCCAGAGAGAGGACTGTGGGAACTGAGTGTGGTTCACAACGTAGCATTTTCACTTTTTTTGTTGTTGTTTGCTTGCATTTTGTTTTCTTTCTCATTTTTTCCTTTTTTGATTTGATTTTTCTTCTGCAGCATGATAATTGTATACACACATATTGCATTTAACATATTTTACCATGTTTAATATATATTGGATTATTTCCCATCTAGGGAAGGGGGGGAAAGGGTTTACACAGGTCAGTGTTAAAATTATCGATTCATATGTTTTGAAAATAAAAAAATGGATTATATATATATATATATATATATATATATATATATATATATATATATATATATATATATATATATATATATATATATATATATATATATATATATATATATAAAGAAATGTAGTTTCTTTGGGCCTTGGTTTATTCATTCCTTTATAAATTATATATATCATGGTTTAGAGGAAAGGATTATTCTTCTGGCCGTTTGGGCACCAGTAAATTTCAAATAGATTACTTTTTAACAATAATCAAAGGACCCCAGAAAAAAAAATCAGCTGCAAATCAAAGGATAGAGAATAGGATATTGACTTAGTGGAAACTTTTTCCACTTACTCCTTATCTTCCTCCCTCCCATTTCCTTGCCTATCTTCCCCTATCATATATTGGTCAGAGTGGATAGCAGCATCTTCAGTTATAGAACAATAAAAAAGTTTTATTCTGGTTTTATGCACTCCCAGCGAAGAAAAAGCCCAATTTGTGTTTTTGTGGAGTCTAGTGCCACCTAGTGATTGCGAAGGGTGGTGGTAGATCCAACTCCCAAGGTTACACTCTTCTTTTTGGTAGAGTGGAAAGGGACTCGAGGCTTCCTCCATCTCCCTCCCACTTGCTCTCTAAAAGGCCAGCTTGTTCCTACAGAAGAGAAATAGTTTTCCCTATCTTCCTCACGTGTTCTTTGCTCTCCTAAGAGTAGTGGAGAGCATGGGTGAAGGAATGGTGTCGCTTGTTCAGAGAAAAACTCAGAGCTTGCTCCGTGCTCCAGAAAGAGAGGTCATTCTCTGTGTTTTCATATCTATCTCTGTACAGAAAGGGAAATATTCTCCCACAGATATCCATATAACTATAATGTGCTTTATGCAATAGATTTGAGACCTGGGTTTAGCTTTGATTCTGTCACTAACTAGCTGTGGGACTTTGAATGTTACCCCTATTTTTGAGTCTTTTTCCACCTTTGTAGATGAGTTGGACTATATGAACCATAAGGATTCTTCTCTACCTTCAAAATTCTTTTATGTTCCTGAAGAGGCACAAGGTTGGGATAGGATCAGAGCTATCATTTCGTTAATATAAGGATCTCCCAGCTGAGGAAATTTCCTTTATCCAAGCAAATTGGTGTCCTTTCTGTAATTTGTTCTAGAATACTATCTAGATGGAATAGGTCTATGCTTGTCTCAATACTCCAGAGCCCCAATCAGATTAAAATGTTATTAGGAAATATTTAATAAAATGAATAGTAAAACAGTAAAACATTGATAATGTTAATATGTAGTTTTCTAAGTAAATATGCTACCTTTATGTATGATTTAATGGTCCTTTTTACCCGCTGGTCTAGAACACTGAGGATTAAATAGCCATATATGTCACAGATGAGTTTTGAATTTAGCTTTTCCTGATTCCTAGGGATCTCTGTATTCTCAAAGCCATATGGCCTCTTGTTCCTGAAAACCTATGTTTGAATTATTTTTCCCAAATCAAGGAAGAGAAAGTAAGAACACATATATCACCTAATACACATTACACAGTGTAATAAATATTTTGTGAATGTCTCATTTGATCCTCACAAAAAGTCTTGTAAGGAAAGTGTTATCCTCATTTTACAGTTGAGGAGACTGGGGTAAACTGACTACAGATGCATGTCTCTGTGCACTATGGCACTACCTAGTGGTCAAATAAAGATATCTTATAGATATAAAGGATCTTTCTCCCTTAAGAGAATTTATTTGGGGAAAAAAATCTGTAAAATAAATGATCAATCCTGAATTTACATTCTTGGGAAGATTGATTTTTCATATATTAGTTTCCCTTATGGAATCTATTTCTATATCTATAATATATATCTATATATCTATATCTATCTGTCTGTCTGTCTATCTATCTATCTATCTATCTATGTGTGTGTGTGTGTGTGTATATATTCTAAAAATATGTTTGGTGCTATTGAACAGAGATGGTGAAATATTTTAGTCTCTTTTGGAGCCATAATTAGCAACATCTGGGCAAACATTGCCTAAGGCAATAGGTAACTTATAGGAAAGCACCCTCAAATCAGCTTTACTATTCATGATGTGAAAATGATACAAGAAGTAATTAGGATAAATTGAGTTGAGTGGGAAGAATTAGTTACTATAATGGCTTTAGGGGATAGAATCTCAGAGTTAGAAAAGATCTCAGAGGGGCCCTCCAGTCCATACCCAAAGGTCTGGGGTCCCATACTCTTGATTTCATCAGAGAAGATTTGATGATCATCTCTCTAATACAGTGAGGCAGACAAGTAGCATGAGGAAGAGATATGGATACTTGTTCAGGGAAGGTGGGAGAGAAGCTGATCTTTGCAGAAAGAAAAGCTGAGGATGAGGGTGATAAAATAGAAAGTGTACAATGCATTGGAGGAGCTAGATTCAAATGAAGGCTATAGTGCTTACTGCCTGTGTTTAACTCTGGAGAAATAATCATAACCACCTTAGACTTTGATGTCTCTATCTGTGAAGTTAAATTTTTTGACTAGATGTTCTCCGAGGCCTATTTTAGCTGAAAACCTAAATACATATTTACCTTATAAAATGTACAAAATAAATTTAAGGTAAGAAAACAACAATAAGAAAAAAGAAAGAGGAAACCTGGAGTTAGGGAGGGTATAGAGTAAAGTTGGTTATCATTTCTTTATGGGATGGAAGGAGGAAAAAAAGGAGATTTAAAATTTGCTGTCCCAGCATCTTGAAGCCAAATCCTACTTTCCCTTCTCTTGGTTCTAGGCAATGACATCTCTGGTTTTATTCAGTTCTACTGGCATCCTATAGTCTGACTTTCCAGCCAGAGCCTCCTCCCATGCTTACCTCATGTCAATAATCATTCCATCTGTGTGCATGACTTTCTTCCAGACGTGTTCCACCAAGAGATCAGAGACTTGGGTGAGCAGCTCACAGTCTCCAAACATGTCAAACCTCAGGTAGCCAATGTTGCCCTCAAATACATTGGTATGGAAGGAAAACTTGATCAGGTCTTCAAAGGCTTCAGGAGAGGGAAGCTGAATTCAAAAAAGATGGGGAAAGTCATAGAATTCATTATATTCAACAAATACATTTGTCAACATTTACCTTTAGTAGCTGATCACAGCAAGACATAGTGAAGAGACCAGGAGTTAGGAAGTCCTTTCTCTGTTACAGGTTGTATGATCCTCGGCCACAACTTACCTTTTCAGTGTCCCAGACAACTCTCTATGATGAATGCTAAGTCTATATTTGGGGAGGGAATTTCCACACTGGGACTTCCTTGCATGACTGAAATCATAGGCTCATCTCCTATCCCCAGAAAACATCATAGTTCTACTCTAAGGGTTAGGAGGGATGATAATGGAAAAGTAATTAAGATATAATCTAGGCCTGAAAAGAATTTACAATCTAGAAGGAGTTGAGTAAATTTTATGAATTTCTAATTAAGGAAAACATTTCCCAATCAAGGTCCAAATATCACTGTGATATGATGAGAAACCTTGAGTGTCATTAGCTCAAAAAGTCAAGAGCTCAAAATGGGAGGTGCATATTCACTGTGGCAGAATTCGCTAGTGTAGAAAGCAGAGAACTTGGTCTCAAGACTAGGAAGATTTGAATTAAAAAATCATCTCTGATTCATACAGGATGTATGATCCTGGTCAAATCTCTTAACCTGTCAATGCTATAAGACAACTTTCTAAGGTTCTAAAATGCTGAGAAAATGCTGACCTGCATCCAATACAGCTGATTTTTTTAACTTAGGAGTTCTTTATCCTTTTGTTTCTGGAATACACCTCATTTGAGCATATTCAAGTAATTTTAATAACTCTGAAAAAGAGTCTTTGAAATATGTTTATTGTATGAGTTTCAATATCTAGATGAGAAATACAAAGAGTACCCAAATTGGCTACCCTAAACAAACTCCTGTGCTTCCCAAACAAGAAAAGCAAAGTAAGTTTTTCCAATAAGTTCTTTTAAGCTAAGATGCTATTAAAATACTTTATTCTATTGTCAATCTTACAGCCTCAGATCCTATCAGCTATTTATGTCTCCCTCTAGAGAGTTAACTAATTTCCTATCAGTGGTGAAGATGGGGAAGACATTTATTTGCAGAACAAACAAAAAACCCCAAAAGATTACTGTTAATCTCTGTTCATTTCTTTCCGTGTTACCAAATCCCTTGCCTTATTTTTGGCTCTCCCTCTTCATCCTCCAACCAGTTCTCAAATGACATTGATAAAATTATATTTATTTGCTTCTGCCATCCATGACCTAATGAGTTCATTAGATCCAGGGAGTCAAACACAGATAAATTAGTAATAACACTGGCCTTGCAGCTCATTTTCAGTATAAATTGAAGGGATTCACTGGACTGTGCAATGTTTCATTTTCTTCATCTATGGTTTAAGGGATCACAAGTCTAATTGTAGATCTGGCTTCCAGTCCTCATTTTGACATTTATAGTTTCCTCACCTGTGAAGTGGGTATCATTTCTGCCTTGTTTCAAATTGTAATGAACAGCAAATAAAATGTGATGTAAAAGTACTGTAAAACTTTTAAGTAAAAGAAAGGTTTATTGCTATTATTACTAATGCTAATTATGATAATGAAAGGCAGGGATGATATAATGAAAAGAGAGCAAGACCAGGAAGACACATATTGATTGTATGGCAGAGAAGCTGTCAATCTGCATAGGGAGACTGAGTTTCCTCTTATGGGAGTTCTCTATCTATCATTGAAAACACAGGTTCAATTCCTTTCCCTACCTTTCTTGCTAATTCCTACTCTGTATCTACCCATACCCTTATTCCCAACTCCATCCCCTATCTTACCCCTATTCTTATTCTTCTGGTATCTGTATTCCCATCTCCAATCTTATTCCCAATCTTACCCTTATATTCTTCATACCTCTACTCTTATTCCTAACTCTGTCCCTGTTTCCAACCCTATTTCCCACGCCTAGGCCTATCCCCACCTTCTCTCCCAACCCCATCCATTCCTGTTCCTATTGCTTAATAATGATATCCTTTTAAGTGAGTGTGGAATTTGTAGACCCAAATTATTAGTCTATACACCCTACAACTGGGATGTTTTCCTTAACACTCTATCAGGTTAGCACTTTAAGAACCATCTAAGAATAGAGTGTTCCAACCTTCATAACTTTTCTTTCATGGGCCACCTTGGACTGAACAATATAATATAGTGGGAATATAAGTGACCTTGACCTCAGAACACCTGAGTTCTGGTTCCATCTCTGTGAACGTTGGGTATAGCCATTTCTTACTTTACTACTACAACTGACAAATGGGAAGTTTGGGATAAAGAATCTCTAAGGCTCCTCTCACTCAGCCCTAGCATGTTCTGATTCTAGGAAGACTTTTGGGAAACTACCAAATGATATTTAAATCCTTTCCACTGCTGAGAGCTCCCTTCTGAACTCCAGGGCCACTCCTCTGCTTCTTTTTCAATCTTCTCCTCATCCTCCAGCTAACCTTTTAAGGTACTGTGTGGGACTCAAGATTCTATCTTCGACCCTTCTTCCCTCTCAAGGATCTTTACCTTGACAGACTCATTTATTCCAATCACTGCAATTGTTACCCTTCACTCCAACATCTTTATCTCTACTTCTGACCTCTCCTGCTAGCACCTCCAAATGAATATAGGATATTTTTGTCTGGTTATTCCATTGGCATCTCAAATTCAACAAGTCCTAAGTGTAACTTACTATCTTTCCCCAAACTTGAATTTACTCTTCCCACCACTGGTACCACCAATCACAGTGTCTCCTATACATTTGTAATTTTGATTTTCTTTCACTCTTCTCTCTCCATCATTTCTTTCAGCCAATCAGTTACTAAGTCTTGTCTTTTGGAGTTCTGAAAGTTAACCCTTCTTTGAGAGAATCATCAGCAAACCACTTAGTGGGTCAGCTTCAGAGTTGGGAAGATTAAGATCCAGGTGTTGTCTCTTATACATACTAGCTATGTGACCATAGACTTAAACCTTATTATCTTCAAATGACTCTCTGAAGCTATAAATTGTAGACAATTTTGCATATGAATAGGATGTTTTCATATTGGGACTTCTATACAAACATGATACTACAGGCTTGGCTCCACGCCACCCCAATAAATAAAATTTCCCCAAATAAATACAATTTTTAAAAATTGCAAGGTATTTATGTGGGCAGAAATGATTCTGGGAATAATGTCTGAACTTCTCCTAGTATCTAGTATCAGAGTTCAAATGCAATAAGTATTTAACTAGCATTAACAAAATTATTGTTAATAATTAATAATAACAATAACAAATTAACAAATATTTGTTGCCTAGAATTTGCTTTTCATTGCCCTCCTTACCTCAGCTGCTGCATCCTCATCCCTTAATGGCAGGGAGCATGTTAGAACATAGCTGAGTTCCTTTATTTGGGGGTTTAGGCCATAGACTTGATGGCTTGCACAAATGGCATCAGAGCCCTTCCTCCCCTCTTTCCTCCCTCCCGCCCTCCCCCTTTTCTTTACTTTGTTTGGCCATTGCACATGACCATCAGAGGCTATTGAGTTTGTCATTTCCAATCCAGTGGCCAGTGACAGGAATTCCACTTGATCTTTCAAGTGTGTGGATTGATTAATGAGGCCTGGGTTCCAGGAATATACCCATTATCTCCATGGCTTCAGTCTGACTCTATTTATGTGTGGTTCAGAAATCCTGAATTCATGTGAAAAAGCCCCCTCCTGGCTACACAGAAGTGATTTCAAAAGATGCTCGACATTTTTTAAGACTCGTGGTATGGGTGAGCAATAAAGGTCACTGAGAGAGGATAATTCCTCATCTTTTAAAGCCCTGTGGAATTTAACAACTGTATGCACGCATGCATGCATGTGGGAGTGTGTGTATATACACCAAAGTGTTTTATTGAGGTTGGTTTTAAACAGAGCATCAATATTTTCTCAACAAGTGCTTAAAAAGGCTTGAGTGGGGCCAGACCTGCCCTATTCTGGACAGTCTTTTCTGTTTTTAGTGACCTCTAAGGATGACCTAAAGTCTATGAGCTCTAGGAAGCAGATCTCTGTTGAATTTTTGTCTTTGAATCCTTAGCATTTTTTAAAAGTTGCAAGAATGGGAAACACAGATTTAGACACTTTTCTTTTCTTTTCTTTTTAAAGACAACTTCAAACTCTTCCTTCTTCCTCCACTGAAAAGGTACTAAGGCATTTGGGTTCATCCATTTTATGGGTTCAGTGAGGCTGTGAAAGAAGGTGCAGGGTAGTGGAAAGCTCAATGGTGCAGAAGTGAAGAGAGAGCCAAGTTTGAATTCTATCTCTAGTGTTTACTAGCAAAGGCAAGTTACCTATCTCCCTTGGGTCTCAGTTTCCTCATTTTCAAAATGAAATAGTAATGTCTGTAGTAATTTGATGCAATAGGATCACTGTGTTCTTTAGACCTTTCTAGTATAATAATACCCCCAGGTTATTTTCTATATCAAATGATATATGATATGTCCATTGCTTGGCAAGCCTTTAATTAATTGCTTTTATATTGTATTCTACCATGTCTCATATAGAATGTGAGTCCCTTGAGAGCAAGGACTGTTTAGTTTTTGTCTTTGTATTCCCAGAACCTTGTACAATATACTTTATTTCCCTCTAACTAGCTGTGCAACTCTGGGAAGGTTATTTAACCCCATTTGTCTCCATTCTTCATCTGTAAAATAGCCAACCACTCCAGTATCTATATCAAGAAAACCTAATTTGAGGTCATGAAGAGTCAGATATGACTCAAACAACTCAACAACATATTCTATGATACAGAAAACATTAGTTGATTTTTTTTCTTGAATAAGACACTAAGTTTTCCATCTTCATGTCTTTGAGCTGGCTATCTGCCTTGCTTTCCCACATAGGCCTATTGGCTGTTCTTCCCCAATGACCCTCCATCTCCCATCCCTGCCTTTGTCACTACCTCTCTTCCATAACTAGAATGCTCCTCCTTCTCACCTTTTATCTCTTTAGTTTCCTTGTCTTCTTCCAAGATTTATTTCAAATCCTTCCTTTTGTAGAGTCTTGTCTTATGAGCTCTCCCCATTTTGTCTTTACTAGTAACTCAGTTTACCTTCTATTTCCCTTTATATCAGGTCAAGAAAGATGTGGCAGGGTGCAATTGTTCTGAGAAATATGAAGTATGTATTTTTTGGATTGTATTTATTCTTTTATAATTACAACTTCCTCTAACTGTCCATTTAATTCATTTTCCTAGGGCAGATAAATATCAGAGCAGATAGAGTGTCAAGCCTGAAGTTAAAAAGACTCATCTTCTTGAGATAAAACTTGGCCTCAGATACTTACTGTCAATTAACCCTATTTGCCTCAGTTTCCTCATCTATAAAATGAGCTGGAGAAGGAAACAACAAATTGCTTCAGTATCTCTGCTAAAAAAAAAACAACAACAAACAAACAAACAAAAAAACTGCAAATGAGTTCTAAAAGAGCTGAATAGACTGAAAAAAAAATAACTGAACAATTAATTTGCATTAATTGTAAGAGAGGAGCCCAGTAAGATAAAGTTCATTAATACTTCTTCAAACTAATTTCAGCTAACTTTATTGAAACTAATTCAGCTATTTCTATTTATTCTTCTACTGAACATTCTTCCAGAACTATCAACACCGAGTTTTATTGACTGGGTTCCTTTACTTCTCCTGCCCACTCTGGTAAGCTCTTCTGACAACTACCAATGGACCTCTCATGATGTTCCCCTTTAAAGGTTTGTGTTCCAAACAGACCTATTTGTCTTCTGGTTGTGGTCCAGCCTGGTCTGGTCGGTTTGTCAACATGCATTTCTCTGATAATCTGTAAAATGAGCCATTGTGCTGATTCATTTTCTGTGTAAGAGGGTGTTTGTTTCTTACCTTCATAAAATTCTGTAGTAGGAAGAGACTTCCAAGGCCATCTTCCCACACTCTATCTGAAGCATGAATTTCCTTAACAATCTACCTCTCTCAATACTATGCCCCACAACCACTGCTTGAAGACCTTCAGTGAGAGACACTTATTACTTCATGAGGCAGCCTATTTTATTTTTAAGTGGCTCTATGCTGTCCCTCATTTGGACTTGTTTATCTCCCTTTAATTATCCATTAGTCCTGGTCCTTCCTTCTCAGTGAGTCTTGTGATTGTGATCCTCTACTTTTTCTGCTTAAACTCTAATACCATTAAGAGAGGGCTTCCTAGTGAGTTTAATAGTCCTGGGGCACAATAATGGAGTCTCACCTGCATGGGAACGATGCCAGGGATGCGGTCCTTGGCGTCCTCTGGGATATGGGCTGTCTTCAAGTGTCTATCTCCAGAAAGAGTCTGCAGATCTGCCCCCAACATGTCAGCCAGTTCCCCTTCTGAGGTAACTTTCCCGTACTGGATCTGGAGACTTGCCAGCTTTGCTGCCACTCTGGATCCCACCTCAGGGGAGGCATAATTATCAGCAACGAGCTTGCCAGCTGTCTGTAGAATGGTGGGCACCTTGGCACGAAGGGCAACAATGCCCTGGGCAGTGATGAGGGCCTCATTTGCCAGCACGCTGACATCAGGCTCAACCCCAGCCATATCCCAGGCTTTCCCAGTGACTGGGCTGAGGGCCACTTGAGTGGGCATGGAAACATAAAGGGGGCTGTTACCCACCTGATAAATGCCCACCGAAAGGGCCCCTCCTGCCGTGGGCTCACCAATGACTGTGGCCCTCTGCAGGTCCTTCATGATGTGAGCAAAGGCCTCCGCCGCAGAGCCACTGGTATGGCTGATCAGGATGTACAAGTCCTTCTGGGAACCATAACGCTCTCCAGCCACCTGAGGCAGAGTCCAAACCTCCGTGAACTGGGAGGCTGCCCGATCAAAGACGGTGTACAGGTGCTTTCGGGGCTCAGCTTCGAAGAAGTAGGAGCAGAGGAGGGGCACGGTGGTGGAGTAGCTCCCAGGGTTGTACCTCAGGTCCACCACCAAGGCTTCTGTATCCACCAGCTTCTCCCACACCAGCTCTACTAGCTGGGGGCCAATGGCTCGCACCGTCTCTACCTCAGCCATCATGTCGAAACGCAGGTAGCCCAACTTCCCGGGCAGGACTTCCGTCTTGAAGAGGGCCTCGATGAGGTAAGTGAGCTCCTCAGGGGAAGGGACCCCTTTGGGAGGTGGGGACGATTCTTCCGGGACTGGTTCCCCGGGGCTGTGGAACACGTGCAGCCGATGGTCCCCGGACACCTCCTGCAGGTCACTGGTAAGTTGGGATGCTAATGACTCGAAGTCTACAGCTGTGCGGTAGGTCCCGTGCGCTAACTTGGCTCTCAGGAAGGCGCTGGCCTGCCCGACCACTTCGGGGAGAGCATAGTGGGCCTCCACGAGGTGCCCAGTGCCTTCTACCAAGGCGCCCAGCTTCTGGTGAAACTCCAGGACCTCCTTGGCTTTGTCCAGAGCTTCTTCGGCCAAGACAATGGCGTCGGGCACGACTCCTCCTCCGAGCCAGCACTCGCCGTGGTTGTCGATGAAGGTGAGAGTGGGCACGGTGAGAACGAGGCTCCCGTTGGGGGGCTGCAGCAGGGGAAAGGTGCGGGTGTGCATCAGGCTGCCGGCCGTGATTTCCCCGACCAGGGTGGCCCGGCCCAGAGACTGCATGAGGAAAGCGAACTCCTCCGCCGCCGTGGCGGTGTGGTAGCTGGTGAGCAGGTAGACGCCCCGCTCGGCTCCGTAGGGCTTGCCCAGCAGCTCTGCCCGGCTGCGGTACTCCTGCGTCTGGTTGGTCTGGCGGTCGTAGGTGGCGAAGAGGCGAACGGGGCCTGCGGCCGGGTCCTGGAAATAGGACAGGAGCAAGGGCACGGCTGAGGAGGGCCCCCCGGGGTTATAGCGGAGATCCATGATGAGGTGGTCCGTGTCCTGAAGGGGCTCCCACACCTGGCGCAGCACGTAGGGAGCCAGTGTGCCGAGGACCGAGGAATCGGCAAACTCGTCGAAGCGCAAGTAGCCCACGTTGCCGGGGAGAACGGACACCTGGAAAACCGCGTCTATCAGCGCCTGCCGTTGGGAGTCGCCCTCGGGCAGGGATGCGGGGGCGGGAGTGGCAGCCTCCGGTCTGGCTTCCGCCCCGACGGTGGCTTCCTCGGGCCTCAGAACCCGCACCAGGAGCCGCGGGTCCTCGGACACCGCCTGGAGCACCGCGTTGAGTTTGGCAGCCAAGTCCTCCTCCGTGAGCACGGAGGAATAGTCGATGGCGGTTAGGTGATGGAGCAGGGCCGGCACCCTATCGACCAGGGTGTAGTATTTCTGCAAGACTTCCATGAGCCTCTGAATGGCCCCAGGCCTCGCCCTGCGGAGCGTGAGAATGGCCAGTGCTTTCTCCAGAGCCTGTTCGGCTGGAATCCCCACGCAGGGAAGCACCCCGCTGCCCTCCCAAGTCTGGCTACCCCCACCCAGGGGGCTCAGCGAGCGGGCCACCGGCACAGTGATGAAAAAGTCCGACTGTCCGATGCGCAGCTTCCGGAGATCCAGGGCCCCCCCCAGGGTCTGCTCTCCCACCACGATGGCCCGGCGCATCTTCTTGAGGATGTAGGCGATATCCTCAGCTACCCCTACGGTATGATGGCTGGTGAGAACCACGATGTCCTTCTCCCCGCTGTACCTCTCGCCCAGCACCTGGGGCAGGGTCCAGATCTCGGTGGTGGTGTTGGATGGCCGGTCATAAATCGTGTCCACGTGGAGCAGGATATCCCCGTGGTGGAGGTAGGAAATGACAAAGGGGATCCCTGAAACTTCTCCTCCGCTGCTGTGCTGGAGATCCAACACGAGAGAGGAGGTCTCCATGAGCTGCTTCCAGATGTCATTCACCAGGAACTCCCCAACTTGCTCTATCATCTCCTGGCCAGGGATGTAGTCCACTCTGAGGTAACCGACATTACCCTCGAGTACCTGGTACTTGATTATTTGCTGGAGTAAGGCGAGTAGCTCTTCCTGAGTGGCATTGGCGCGTTTGGAGTCGTGCTGGGGAGCCTCGGAGGTGCTGGGCTCGTAAGAGATCACTAGCCGTGGGTCATTGAGAGAACCCTGCACACCTGCCGTCAGGACTTTGGCCAGCATTTGGGGATCAGAGATATCCAAGATCTCCCCACTCTGGATTGCTTGCTCAATCGCTTCTTGCATCCCCATTAAGTTTTCTGGGAAGCAGTAGTTATCCAATAAGATCTTGGCCATGTCCAGAACCAGAGTAGGTTGGAAGATTTCTTCTGCATGGGCCAGACTAAACAGTAGGGCTGAGAACAGCAGGAGACACTGGCTAGTCATTGGGAGGCAGAAGAAGAAACACACTTTGGAAAGAATCTCTCTTCTCTTTTAGTCCACAAAGCAATCTCTTCTGTGCTGTGTGTGTCCCTCTTTGTCAATGACTATAGGCAGAAAGCCTTATGCTAAATATGGGAGCAGGGAATAAAGGGAGGGCTTTTTATCTCCATTAAACCTTTAATCTCATTAAATTGAAGTGCATCAGCCAAAGGGTGATAATGGTAGCCAGTCCGGTTGTTTACAACTCCATTAATGAATGTGGGTAAAGAATGTGGTTTACTGGGACAGTGTCATTGTACCCCCCATCTTTGTGCTGCTCTGAATATGCACTAGTTCTCTCCCCTTAGGATCTTACTGACGTAATAATTGGTCCCAATGTTGTTTAACACCAAGGAATTCAACTGTAAAGCTATTTGCTGGGAACTCACTTACCCTCTGGCAACTTCACTGCAATCACACACTCATCTCATGAGCATAAATTGGAGCCAAATTCGTGCTGCCCTGATTGCCTGGATAATTGCTAGTAATGATTTGTATTTTTGCAGCCCATTGCCTGGAAGGGCAATTTTCCAATGCTTTAGCATTTGGCTATTTGCAGTCTCTAGACAACAGACATTGATGAGAAAGCCATCACAAAAAGCTACCACCCACAACAGGCTGAGGAGCACTGCAGGACGGCTGCATTCACTCTCAGCCCAGTGTAGCAAAAACTGAAGGCACTTTAATCTTCATAATTCTTAGCTCATTAGGATTTGCTTTTAATGACCCCTAGTGACATATGGTGATGTCTCCCCACTGTTTTCAACCAATGGAAATGCAGCTCCAACTACAATAGAGCTGAGGTTTGCTTTTGAAGGGCAGATGTATTCAGGAGACCTTGGACCTGCATGTTTGGAAGGGGCTAATTATGTATTTATTACAGAAGCCTAGAATATAACTGGCATCTCAGAGTTGGGAGAGATCTCAGAGGCCATCCAATTCAATCCCTACTAGATCCGGAACGTAAGTGGTCATGGTCTCTACCTAGAGACTTCCAAGGATGGGGGCATTACTATTTACCAAGGCTTTTGGAGAAATCTAATTGAGAGCAGGTTTTCCTTAAAGAGGGTTAAAATCTTAGCCTCTATAATTACCATCCAGCCATTTCAGTTCTGTCTTTAGGATTCACACAAAAAATATGAACACTCTTCTATATGATAATATTTTAAATATTTAAAGATTATTGTTTCCATCCCCAAATTTCTGCTTCAGGGTAAACGGCTGACTTTCCACCAATAATGTCCACACATAGGACATTTTAAAAAATAGTGCCCTTACCTTCTTAGCTTTCCTCCTGTTATATGATACATTTTATGAGTACTGATTTGTGAATGGATATAGGTTATATTAATTTTTTCTAAAGGTTGACAAAACTATGCCTCTATTGAAACAGTTTCCTGGTTAATATTCAATATGCATTTGTTTTCCGTTCTGTTCAGTCATTTTCCAGTCATGTCTGAATACATGATTCCATTTGGAGTTTTCTGGACAAAGATGCTGAAGTGGTTTGCCATTTCTTTCTCCATTTCATTTTACAAGTGAGGAAACTGAGACAAATAGGTTAAGTGATTTGCCCTGCTATCAAAGGGTCACATTTAAACTTAGGAAGATGAATCTTCTTCACCAGAGATCTTGTGTTCTATCCAATGCACCACTAATATTAAGGACTTTACAGTTTGAGAGGGGAAACGAGAGAGATGCAGAAATAACTATAATCCAAAATGAAAACTACCTGAATAGGAGAGGTTGGAACAAGGTGTATGTTAAAAATCTTCCAGCTAGAACAAAACCAAGAGGCACCACATGGAATACTGGGGTTAGTTTTGCTAGTTAAGTGGGATCTTTCTGCCTTTGGATTTTCAAGGTCTGCTGGTAACAATTTTCCTTGTTTATGAATCTAGCAAGAGCAGACAAGGGTCAGAAACTGTTTTCTGTAGAAACTTCACTTAGTGTTAAAGATGACAATTAGGTAGGTACCAGACTACCTGATAGGGTTGGAATTCTAAAACCCAATTGAGCCATCCTTAGTGGAGGGCATATTAGCAAAAATAGATTTATATACCATTCACAACAGTCCCCCGAAAATTGCCAAATACATCCAAAATACAAATTGGTGTGAAACTAGGGTAAGTCTAGCTTTGCTACCTTGTTAGAAACAGGTTGAGTGCTGGATTTGGAAGCAAGAAGACCAGGATTCAAAATTCTGCTTCTGATACTGCCTAACTATATGATTATAGGCAATTGATTTAATGTCTCTTAGCATCACTTTCCACATCCAAAAAATGGAGTAGGTAATACCTGCCTCACAGAATTGCTAGAAGGCTTAAAAGAAAAAAATATTTTGTAAATTTTAAAACACTATATAAATGTTAATTATTGTAATAAATATACGGAATCAATGGCTTCAAGGATCACAGGCTAAAGATATTTACACATGCTTCAAGTAACTAATGATAAGAGAAATAAAAATTAAAAAAAACAATTCTGGAGGTTTTACCTCACATTCTATATATTTGCAAAGATGAAAAGAAGTTGGGAATAGTCAATGATGGAAGAATTGTGGACTGGACTGAACTCGCACACACATACTACCACATTGTTAATGGAGCTGTGAATCAGTATAAGCATTCTAGAAATCAATTTGGGATGATGCAAATAAAAAAAGCTAAAATTTCCATATTGTTTGATTTAGAGATCCTAGTATTAGGGATATGCTCCAAAGAAGCAACTGATAAAAAGAAAATCTCCGTACAAAGTAGTATCTTTATGGTAGCAAAGAACTAGAAACAAAGTAGATAACCAATCATGTGGGAAATAGTTAAACAAATTCTGGTAGATAAATGTAATAAAAAACTGCTGTTGTAACAAATGATGAATATGATGAATACTGAGAAACATGGAAAATTAAATGAACTTATCTGAACTGACATAAGTAGACCTGAGAAAATATTATACACAATGGCTATTAAGATGTAAATTAAATGAAAAGGAAAACAATAAAAATTATTGTTGCAAAATTACAAAGAACAAGAGTGACTCCATAGACTAGCTATGAGAAGACATAGTTATTTAACTCTTTTGCAGATATATGTATGTGTGTTGTCTGTAGATGTGAAACACTGCACACATCAGGTTTTTTTCCAGTATGTTGATTGGTTTTGCTGATTTTACTTCTTTTTTCTTAAAAAAAAATAAGACCTTTCTTACAGAGGGACCATTTTCCAGAAATGAGTAGGAAGAGAGAGTTGGGGGAAATTCAGCAGATATAAAATCAAAATCTATCAACAGACTTTACATTTTAAAAAGAAAATTGTTTTTCAGAAA